>NW_028185162.1:2136852-2154724 GCF_003343005.1 Rhea americana
CCCCGTGAGGGGCCCCGCGGGCCTCGCGCCCGAGCCTGGCGCGTCCAGGGTGACAGGAAGGAGGGTGGCAGCACAGCCGCGGTCGTTGCCGCCGAGTTTTCCTTAGATCGCATCGCGGTTCCAAGCGGTTTCCCAGACTCTGCATCTTCTACTCAGACCTAAAAACGCGGGATGTGCCTTAAACCAAGGACCGTCCTCATCTGCACAAGTTGGCAGAGCACCGGCCCGGAGCTCCCCAAACGCGCTGGCCCGCACGCCGAGGGCACGCTGCGGGGTGAAGCGCCCGGCTGAGGGCTGCCTGGGAGCTCGCCCGGCCTTGGTGGCTCGGGGCAGCGGTCGCTGGGCGGCGATGAGACCASCACAGAAAGCTAGGTGTGAGCCTGGCCTTGCACCTCTTCCCTCTTTTCTTCCCCTCTTTTCTCGCTCAGCGTTGGGAAGAGTGGTAAGACGTGATCCAGTAGCTTATGCAGCTGCGCTGGCTCTGTCAGCTTTATTATAACTGTCGCCGTGAATCTCTGTGCGCACATGCACTGCCCTGTCCACAGTGATGCCTGAAAATATCTCCTGTTAATTCCCCCAAACGTACAGAATGTTGCTGTTGATTTTTTTTTTTGGAGTGGAAATTATGTTAGCAAGTAGTGGTGCTTACATTTATGGCAGGTAATCCAGTTTTGCAACATTTTAGAGAATTTAAGGACTGTTAACCAAGAGTCTGTCAATCGGGTCAGGCCAGTCAAGGATGTGTGACATTACTTTCAGAGGAAGAAATCTGTGTAGGTGCATTTAATCATATAGTTCCTGTTTATCTGGATGCCTGTGGGACTTCTTGGACCAGAACCCTCTTGTTCAGGAGAAGTACAAGCTGATACCTGGAAGACTGTCCCTAATCCCGAGTGCCTTCACCCTGAGGACACTATTATTGGCAGTAAGCCTTGTACTGTAGTAGGCAGCAGACTTATCATCAGTGTTTTGGAGACAGTTTGGGCAGCTTATTGGGAGCCTGTGCCTGGTTTAATAATGATCCCTGATGGCATCGTTTCAACCATGTGAAAAGGGGCTACTTCAAACACAGCAGCAAAAGCAGTAGCTAAGCTGATAACTTCTTTTCCCCTCTTTTGGAATCAGTTTCAAAGGATTTCCTCTCATTCCTGTTCATTTCACCAGGCGRGTTACAAGAAGAGATCCTACAACTGGCAGACTTGTGAATTCAGAAGAGAGGTGGAGATTAAAAATGTCAAAAATTACTACAGAGCTTCTTTTGGAAAGAGCAGTTCCAAGATCTACTAGGCTGCGAAAGATCGAGACGCTGAAGTAAGTGCAAACAGGCCCATGGAAAATTCCAGCTGAATTCAACATGGGCGATCCTTTTTGTCTTTGTTTGCTTAAGTACTTTTACTGAAATAAAGAGAGACCATTACAAAACACTGGAATAGGAGATGGCATTCTCAGTGCAGGACTGGTGAACATTAGTTCAGCTGGCAGCAGTTACTACCTCTCTTCACCATATGTATTCTGTATATGCCACATTTTTTCTGTAAAATTCTTTAGCGCTAGATTTTGATTTCCTTGTCCTGAGAGGTACTTTACTTGCCCCCTTCACCTCTGTTTTTGATGGCAGTTGCTTAATGTGAATAGGAAAATCACTTCTGGCGTGGATTTTAGAGGATATTATTAATGGCTTTAGCATTATTTTCCCTCCTTTATCCTTCCATCACTTTCCGTCTGCTCTAAATCYAATACCTAGATTATGACTATTCAAGCATTGCAGAGAGCAAAAATAAACTATGACATGTACAGAAACCTTTAAAAACAGTTTTGTTGCTCAGATGCTTAATTATGGTAATTGAAAATAAATATCTTTCCAMGTGTTTAATACAGCGGAATTTTGTTATTTCGGAACTTGTCAACCTGAGTGACTAAACTAGCTGAATTCCAGCTGGTGCCTTTGCTGATTTTGTTGCTGATGCAAGAGTTTTTCATACTTTTAAGTTGTTATTTTTTTCTTTGTGTCTTATGATAAAATASTTCTTTTTAGAGAGAAACTCAAAAGTTTATCTGAGGAATGTATGTTGCAATAATCTGTGTGACAAAGTGATGTTGAGGTGTTCTAGAGTACAGCTTTTCCCATTGAGCTTGATACTGTGATTTTGAAGGGTAATATTTCTAAAAGGTCCATTTGKGGAACATTGTGTTGAGTTTCTCACAGACCTTGTCCCTATCTCATTTCCAAATGGTTCATGCGTGAAACCAAAATGGCACAGTGGTCACAGTCAGCCTTGCAGCCAGCTGAAYTGCAGTCAACCTTTCTTTCTTATGTGCTTTGAGCAACTAGTTAGGCTTCTGAAATGATAAGTGAATGAGAAGCRGTCTTGCGTCTTAAATTTATCTCATTTATTCACGTTTCATTTGCATTTAGAAGGTCTTCTTTTGCTGAYCATAGTGGATAGAGATTCTGTTTATTAAAGAAATTCAGGCTTGCATCCTCAAGAGATGTTAGCTCTCAGGACTGGATGTTCCCTCTGGAGCCGAACTGGACCCCGAAGGGCCTCTTGGAGCCCCTTCCAGACAGATCTAAATAACCTCCATTCTTACAGTGTGTGCTTTTCAGTTTCTCTCAAGAGGGTRTATTTTTCCCCCTCATAAAGTATTTTACATCTTCCTCTTACACGACAGAATGTGCCTGTTTTGGTGGCAGCATTGTGAACTTTAGATATATTCCCATACTTACCAGTGGAAGATTTTGCAGCCAAATTTGCGGTAAAATAAATGTAAACATCAATCACTTTTTTTTTTTAAGTTAGTTCTTAGGAAACGGCTGAATGTTTTGGGAAGCTGGTTTACCTTTAGCCTGAACGTACTCCTAATGCAGAAATAAAGAAATTTTGAGCCAGATCAGCAAAATGATCAAACTTTCCACAAAGCTGTGTAAATGCAAGTGCCAGCGTGAAGTAAAGGGGAGAATAGGACTGGCCTTTTCAGAAACAGTGTAGCCTTTGCTTGCACCAGTTGTAACACTGTAATTTACGTAAATGAGGCAAATGATGCATCTACTGGATTCTGTGGACAAGATAGATCTATGGTCTAGTGGAAAAAGTGTTGTCTCATATTGCTACAGCTTATTTTGTTGAATTTACATTGCAAAGGAAAAATGTATCAAAATTCCTGGAGACGTAATAGTTTTTTTTAGGACCAAGAACTTTTCTAGTGATTCACTGCTTACAACCAACTTTGTTATCCATAGGAAATTTATCACAGTTTCAGATTAGTTGTACATCAAATAATTCAGTAGACTGTAATCTCTGGCTGTGTTTATTATCTCAGACACAGCTTCTCCAAGTATGTGTATTTGAGGTCCAGAATGATACAGACAAAAAACAAACTCTCCCAAAACAAAGGTGGGCTTTGGTCAGATTTACCCAGTGAGTTGTGCTAGATTGAGAAGTGCCACAAAGATGAGACCTTATATCCAGGGAAATTCAGCACTTGTTTTTCCAACAAACTGCAGACAGTTTGTGTTCTCTATTATTTTCAGCCTATCCAAGCTGCAGYTGAAGACTGGAGACTTAGACCCACGGTTGTTTTCCCGTCTGAGGCATCTGCAGAAACTCGATCTCTCTGATAACTTATTGGATAAATTTCCCAACAGTCTAACTTTGCCTGATCTGCGTGTCCTAAACTGCAACAACAACCAGCTGGAAGATGTAACTGCTCTGAAACAGTTCCCTCTGCTTGAGGAGCTAACCTATGAGAACAATGTGTATTTGACAGTGAGTTACTCCCCATCCCTACATACTAAGTGTTAAATGGAGCGAGAAATAAATAGCAGTTATGCTTCATTCTTATACATCACACTTAATCAGCAAGTGTTAGGACATCTCAGAAAGTAGTTAGTCTTTTTAGTTCCCTTTTGCAGATTGGGAAATTGTGGCACAAATTGATGACTTGCCACAAACTGCTCAGAGAT
This sequence comes from Rhea americana, assembly GCF_003343005.1. Lineage (NCBI taxonomy): Eukaryota > Metazoa > Chordata > Aves > Rheiformes > Rheidae > Rhea > Rhea americana. Next base: position 2,140,817 of record NW_028185162.1, read on the forward strand.
TRAAATCCCTGTGTCCTGAATCTCCCGATTCTCCTGGCCAGAGTCCCATCTTGGGCAGCTTCTCAAGCGCCTTACCTTACCTTTGTACTTGTATAAAACTTCAGTGGTGTAATATGTAGTCATGASTATGTAGAAATGTCCTCCTCTTCATATGTTAATTTTTTTTCCATCTAGTGCTTCTGCCAGTCCCAGCCCTGGAAAAGCAGATTTAGTCTTCTGCTGAAAGGTTAAACTTGGAGATTTTTCTAATTTAGGTTAAACTTGGAGATTATTCTAATTTAGGTTCTCTGACTTGTGTGCTGACTGTATGGGGACTTGAGGCTCTCAGTGTAGGCGTGTGAAACTGTAATTTTATATGTGCTTTAGCTGGCATAAGCCATGTTGTCCCAGATGCTGTTCAATCTGTGTGGCTACCTGGTGAACTGGGTTGGGGAACTGGTCTGCCTTAAAAGTTACCGGCTGAAAAACCCTGCTGGTATTCACTTTACACAGGGCAGGCCTTCCTCTGTGTTAGATGCTCAAAGCAAGAAGATGTGAATGGAATACCCCACGTTGCACTCAGGCAGGAGCAGATCAGCCTAGTTACACCGCCGCCACCTTGTGTTGGATGTTAGTACTGCATAAGTGTGAGGTAGGGTTTGTGTCTGCAGAGGTAAAGATCCCAACTTCTAGGAAAATGTTAATTTACAAGTAACAGATGATATTGAGTTGGAAGTCCTGAGAGGATTTTATGAAATGTCCTTTCCTGAATAAATACGTTCTAGTCCTTTTTGGTTACATTTCAATAAAGAACATATATCCGTAGTTAAAGCAAGTACCATGTGTGCAATTTTCATAACCCTAATATCGTCTCTTTCTAGCCCAATGATGACTATAAAGTGATGTTTCTTTTGCAAAATCTCCGGCTACTCAATGGCAAGGATATAACCAAACTGGCTAATCATGTGAGGCATGTCAATAGTCGTAAGCTCACCAGCAAGGTAAGATYTGTGGTTTACTCTTCATATGTGAATGCCTGACAAATAATGACATACAGTGCTGTGTTCAGCTGAATGACAGAGTTGCAGATAGGCATCAAACAGTTATGATAACGCTGATATGATCTGAGCACAGCCCACAGTATGAGCCTTGTTACTACTTTCTCTGCTCACCAATTGCATTTGTTTCTCCTGTTCTGTGTGGCCAGCTGCTGTCTTCAGTTTCAGTCAGTGTGAGGCTTGATTCTGGGTGCTGGCTACTGTTTGTATACCAGGGCTGCAAAGCTGGCAGGAACCGACAGCTGGAAGATTCTTGTGTAGGAGAAAGGATTTGTGCCCTACACAGGAGAGGGGCTAGCAAGATGTGAATCTGGGCCTCCAGTTTTCTGGGACATTCCTATAGGCATTCATAAATGAGAGAATGCAGGTGCTGACAGAACAGCTGCATACACATCTCCATCTAGTTGATGTTACTAGTCAGGCCCCAGAGACGGGGAGCACAGAACCAGGATTGGGATAACCTTGCTTTCTCCAACATATACCAGAAACAAAGATTCGGTCTTTCTTCTTTGGTCATGCGTGTTTGAAGCACTACTTTCACTCTTTGCCTACATCTTAGTTTGTCTCCTGACAGATTCTCCCTGCACACGTCGTGGTCTTGAGCATAAATATTGTTCCATTATGAACAGAGTATTTTGTAGACTATTGCTCTTACTCTTTATGTTCTAGTTAGCTGATCTTGTTAATTCCTTCCAAGTAGCAGTGGTGGAGAGATCAGACACTGACGACTRAGATGGCTTTTTGTGCTAAGTATCAGCTGTGTAATACCTTGTACCGCAAAGGTCTTGGTGAGGGCTGCTCAGCCTGTCATCCTGCAGCCAACTGGGCATGGGTAGCCACTGGAATTATCAGTTATGAGACACAGTATGTTCCCCTGTACTGTTCATTTTGTGCGGGTGCCTGTGCCCCAGATACTTTTCCTAGTGTTATTGCTATGTATCTGGCTCCCCAGTTGTTATTGCTGTGTCTGTAAGGTGTTGAATGCATATTGGGCCTAAAAACTTGTGGATGTGATATTACCCACCAGAAACCCTCATATGGGAAACTGCACTGATAGGTGAGTGTCTGCATCACTGTACCCGTAGTTTAAATGGCTTTTGGAATCACAGTGTCTTTATTTCTGGATGGTGAGAGGGTGTGCACTTGTCCTGCTCRTGTACACACTTGAACTAAAAGAAAACCCAAACATCCCCATTGTCCCATGCCTGTTACAAATTAGGTACTTGTCTGGTATTCCCTTTCAGTATCACACAGCGCAAGACTTCTTAAGACCTCTTGCTGTGGCTTTGGAGGCATGAATTCAGGCATTGCTCTGGATTTGTGTTGACAGTGTCTGCTTAGCCGCACTAACTTAAGCTTTGTTCAGAGGGACTGGATGTCTTGTTAGCTGAACTGGTGGTTTGAAGAGTGACCAAATAAATGGAAGCAATGCCATTATGTAGATAATGAAGCCTCAGGGTTGGCAGCTTCTTAAATGCTTTTACAGGTACTCTTGTGTTTTTCTTCTGTGGTTTTGGCCATATTTTGTTGAGTAAACCCAGTTCTTCTGYCTAGGTTACTGCTCACTGGGAAAAATTCTTCCGTGATCAACTTCCTGAGAAGTATACAGTTGAGCATGTGAAGTCTATCAAGAAAAAATTCCTGAAGTCAGTACAAACGAATGTAGTATATGGACCCAGCTCACTCAGCGAATTCACCCGCTGGCGGGTAGGTCACGCTTCACTCACCCTCTTGTTGTTGAAGCAAGGACTCTGCAGCCTGATTTTGAGCAGATTGATTAAAAATGCTCTATGGATTTGCATTCAGGGACTCTTACAAAGGTGTGGTATCATTTTTTGTGATTTTGCCTGCTAGTTTGTAGAGCAGTTACAGAAGCACTAGAAATAATTGCACACCAAGATTCAATGACTGTTACTGAACACTGCTTTTTAATTTATAAGCGATGATGATACTTAGAGTTATTAACATGACTATAATATCCTTARCACTTAATTGTTTGCAAATGACAAGTAACTAATGGCAGCCTTTAGTCTCCATGATAGAGTGAAGTTCTTGGCTCACATAACATAGACTTAGTCAGCAACACAAACCACCAGTGATGTGATATGTGGAGATGAACTGTCCAGTCCAGCAGGCTGGTACTTTACTATCTGACGCACTGCAGAGTGGTCATCTACAGGAGTCACTGTAATCACTCATTTGCAGTGTTAAGTTGGGCAGATCCTCATGTGCTGGTCTGTCCTGAGCCATCTGCACCATCCAGGTGTTCTGCGTGGTGTGATCAGAGGGGCCATGGCACTGATGCTCCAACCTTTGCTGTATTTCCRTATGATCAGTGATTTCACTGAGCTCCTTTGTCATTGTTGACTTGCACGTACTTTCTCAGGACACAGTCTTACTCTTCACCTCTGTCCCTTTCTGCACACGGCGATAAGTACTCTGGCTATGCAATTGCAGCTGAGGGGCTGCAGTCTCAATATGTCTGAACTCCAGCTTCTGAATCRTGATCCTTTGATTGAGGCATATTGTATAGGGACAGCACAAGGAACTTCTCTGCTCAACTCTGTCAGTACATTTTGGTCTGTCAGCTGAGGGCTCTTCCATCAGCTGGGAAATTCACATAGAATAGTGGGAGCAGATACTAGAAATCCAGTGAAGTATGCCTTGTCATTATGCACCAGAGCTTGGCAGCTGTTGTTTTTTGTCTTTTTGTACATATGCATGTATTTACTTCTAAGGTGAAAATGATTGCAGAAGAGTTTCTGGCATCCTCACTGGGTCTTGAAGAAAATACAGATCCCGTACCAGAGGAAGAGATGGATGAGAATGAGGAAGAAAGTACAGAAAGCCCCAGGGAAGTTGCAGAGGACATCGGTCAAGTAAGTGATTTTTTTCCCCTTAAATTAACAACTTCCTTTTTGTTTTGTACATATTCAGTAGCACTTGTCAGTTTACTTTCTTTGGTAACCTTGTGGCCAGTCCTGGGCCCCAGACTATATTCAACAGCTGTGGCTCATTTATTATGGTTATATTGAAACCTTCTTGGCAATGAGAAAGTTTGGTTGTTATCCAAGAGGAGAGAGCTTCCATTCTCATAGGAGACCCAAAAGATTTAGTGGGTATAGTCCTACCCATAGGACCGCTCTTTTGGGGAAGGATATTTTTAACGAGAAAACTGGGCTGATATGGCTAGAACATGATGGGTTTTGGCCTCTTTGAAATGGCTGCATTTTGAGCCCCATTGGTCTGGGGGACAGATTTGCTTTTCTATATCATGTATAAATCACAAATACCTCAGGCAAGGGAATTAAACTCAGGCAAAATCAGGTTGCCTATGTGATTTTCATTACCTTCTGTCTTCAGGATCTCTGCAGTTTTGACTTGCTTGTGATTTTGGGAATTCAGTCGGTAACTGTGGGAGGGTACTTTTATTTGAATATAGAATGTATCTGACTTCTGCAGAAACTGACAGCATATCTTGTAGGTCACACTGACCCCCAGCAAGAGAAAAAGAAATCATTCAACACCAGGCTCTGGAAACAAGAGGTCCAAGTCTCAGGCAAACACCAAGGAGGAGGCTGCACTTAGTCCCAGAAAGTCCAGTCACTTGCAGGATGACCCAGCTCCTGATAAACCGAGAGCATCAAACCAGCAAGCCAAAGAGGCAACTCCTGACCAGGGAGCTGAAGGGACACATAGGAATGGAGAGCAGTTTCCCAAGGGGCAAAGCAATAGAAGATCCAGCCAGCTGACAGCTGAACAAAAAAGCCAAGAGCAAGACAATGGGGTTGTTAGCTTGACCCCAGTAAAGAACTTCAAGGGCAAGGTATGTCCATCAGCCCTCTGGGAAAGGCTTTTGGCCTCTTGGTCTAACAGAAGGAGCCACGTTCAGATTTCAGCAGAGCTCTGCACATCTTGGAGCTCATGACTGGCCAGGTTTATTGTGAGTTATGGTTTTAGTTTTGTTTTTTGTTTTGTTTTGTTTTAAATCTTTCTCAGAGGCATGAGGGAAGGACCCCCCTGGAGACAGTGAACTCTGCAGGGGATGGATGGACCAGCGCTCTGAGGTGGTGCACTGAAAGCCTGTTCTTAGAAACGGGACTGGCATGACTTGCTTTCAGGTCAAACAGATAGCTGGATGGGGGAAGGTGTTTCCCCCTCAGCTTAGCTCAGTGGGAATCTAGAGGGTTTTCACATTCGTCTGCAGCGGGATATGGGGTTCACTGCTGGGGTCTTCTGGACACATCTTCTCTAAACAGTTTCTTGCTGGTTTAGGAGTCTTGAGCATTGGTGGCACCTCAGTCTCTCCTGTTCTCTGTATGTAGCACAGAGGGCTGAAAAACACTTCAGTTTAACTCAGATTGCTGTGTTCAATAGAGGGGTCTGTTGAGGCAATCTTAGGCATGTCTTTCACACAAACCACTGTCAGGGGAATGAATTTTCTAAATGTGGATGGTTTATTGTAGGAGGATGTCAGTGCAGAGCCATTGCATTTTCTTCAGTGTCACAGCAAAGGCAACAGCCGTGAGGATTTTAAAACGCAGCTCTGGTCCTGTGTCTTCGAGCCATTGCTAGACTGTGGATCCAGGAAAGGTGAGCTACTAAAGCAGTTTGCAGGATTCCCCAAAGCCCCTGGCTCTGGAATCTCAACAGGCTCCATGTGCTAGACCCCTGCTCCTCCTTTAAGCTGTAGTCTTTGTTGTCAGGAAGAGACTTTCAAACATACTTCTTTGACTTTGAAAACAGAAGGCTGAAAAAGCACCAGGCAGCCCTAAACTGCAGTCTTCAGGTGTTACCCATTAACATGGAATTTCTCACTTCTTTTCGTCTTTCAGATCCCATTGTGAGCTCCTCTAGAACTGTGGCAACCTGTGGAGGGGAGTCTGTTTGTCTGATTGATTGTGAGACTGGGATGGTGCTGAAAAAGTATAAGGTAGCCACAGAGGTAGGTTGGAAATGGGAGCAGTAAACATTAAGTGGCAATACCACAATACATTATAATAAATACGTATATGTAAACATCATAATATATTATAAACTGTTCTCAAAGAGGATTTCAAGCATTAGTGTGGACAGGTCTGAAGAGGATGAAGATAGATGGTAAACATTTCTTGGTTATCCTTTTAGCCTGCTTTTCGTTAGTTTAAAAGATTAGTCCACCTCTGTTTTCCTCACACAGGTGTATGTACATGTATCTAGGCTGCTAAGAATGTCTGACAGCAGTCTGTTTTGATAGTCTGTGTTCTTTTGAGGATTGTTTTGAGATTCAATGCTCTGGCTTGAATAGTCATGTCATTTCACGTGAATAATTCTCCTGATGGTTGTCCTATCTCTGACTTAGCAGCCATCCTGCTGACTGTTCTCTTTCATGCTATTCTTAGTTTCTTTCCTGTGCTAGGAGTTTTTCAGTGTTGCATGGACAACTCTCACAATGGTAATCAGCGACAGTCGGAAGAAAACTCATAATATCTTGGCAGCTGCTGGGAGGAGAGGGATTGTCAAACTGATTCATGTGRCGGCTGACTTCTGCTACGGAGAGATAAAGGCTCATAAAAAGCCCATTGCTACTATCTGCTTCAGTCCGTCTCACGAAACTCACCTCTTCAGTAAGTCTCTAGTTCAAAATCTCTTTAGTTTTAGTGAGTAACACAGAAAAGGCTGGGCTTCCTTAATAGGGGGAAATTGTCATCAGTGTGCAAGCAGGTATTGGTACGTGGACACTCAGAGGGACCACGCATACAAAGAGCATGGACAGACGTTACGGAGTGAGTCATGTACATCTCCTACTGCATTAATCTACAGAAGGTACAGATTGTTTCAGCCACAAAGTCTGGCACTTTAGCTGAGGTGTGGCAGCTCCTGTTTCTTGGTCAGTAGCTTCCTGGCATGCCACCTCTCAGGGTGGCTGTCACGCGAGCAGCAGATCAGTTCCGCAGGGATAAGTAAGAAGAATGATAGTCAGAGCGGCCGGCTGGGGCCAGGTAGTGAGTGGTCAGCTGGCAGGGCTCTTGTCAAGCTCGGCAACTGGAGCAATGCAGCGTATAACGGGCTGCTGGATTTCATTTTTTTTCCAGTGAGCAAAACTGTGTGCTTAATTGTTTTTGATAAAGTCTTGTGTCTTGTCAGAAGTTTTTATTAGGTCCTGAGGTAGAAGAGAGCTTTACCACAGCAGGGTCCACAGAGACTGAGGTTTAAGGACTGGTGGGAAATGAACCATTGTATTACAGATTGCAGCTGCATTGTCATGCCTGTAAAGTAAGCTGTTTTGGAGTCATTCTGCCCACACCTTCACCCCCCCCCCCCCCGCAGGACATACTGGTTTTTTTGCCTGGAATTATTCACACCCTGGAGTAACTGCATTGTTATGCGAACCATTAAGAATGTTTTATTTATTTTTTTTTTGTTTGTTTAAACACAGACATCATAGTGAATGCTTTTCAAGAGTATGCTCAGGAATGTAGGAAGTAGCCTAAAGTGATGAGGAGGTCSATAGCACATCCATTTATAACACTTCAGTTGAGAAAGGTTTACGGTCTTGATGGTGCCCTCTAGGTTGCACAGCAAGGTTCATTTATTTGCCCAGATAAATTTATTTTAATAAATTGACAGCCATTATGTGCCTCTTTGGAGACTGGCTAGTAACTTGTTTACTCTTGAATGTGAGGGATRCTATATGATTAGAATCCAGGTTGCTCTGAGGTTGTTTTTACTGTCAGTATATCAGCTTGGGAACAAAGACATTAAAAATATTTCACTCTTCAGATTCGAGCTTGAATTCCCAATGGGAGTTGCTGTAGATGTGAACACAGTAAGCCATGGATATGTAGAATAAAGTGGCGTATGCCTGAGAAGTAGGAGTTGAAACTGGCAATTTAGATTTCCACTAGGACAAATGAACGATCAGAAAAATGAGCTCGAATTGGCACTAATTAATGACCTTGTGAAACCACAGTTTAATAATGGACACCAGGAAACAGACTTTYCTTTTGTCCACTTCTCTAAACGTGTACACATAAAAAATGCAAATAAGTGAATGTGCATGTTTGACAACATCTGTGAAGTGTTGTTAAGACAGGAGCCTCTGTGACTGCTGCTGTGTTTTAATGCACTCTCTGGTGCCACAGGCTTAGCGTATTACAGCCTGTGACACAGGTAGAATTTCCAACTGGCCCAAAAAGAGCCTGATGGGCAGTGGTGCCACTACCTGCTTCTCTTCTGTGCCCCACAGCTGCATCCTATGACAAGCGAATTGCACTCTGGGATATTGGGATTCCAGACTGTGACTACAATTTCAAAGCAAGGTAAAGGTTCAAAAACCAGATGTGGCCAGTGCAGGAGCCTGTAACTGTCACTTTGCAGCACCACTTAACTGTGTTTTTTCTGTTGTTAGCCAGCTGCTGGTGCTGGAAGCCCTCTCTATTCCCTTACGGATTGCCTTGGTCCCCACCTGCCCGGATCAGTACCTGCTGGCTGGCTGTGAAGAAGGCTGCTTTACCTGGAATATAAAACTGGATAAGGAGCAGAAAAGCAGGTGAGAACCAAAAGCTGGGGACGTACATTCACATTCCGTAACAAGCAGGAACAAGCAGCTAATCCTAACAGCGACTTCCTTTCTGTTCAAGGGCTGCTCAAGGAAATCAGCATGTCCTACCAAACTTAGAACATGCTYTTCCCCTCTGTAGTGGCGTAATAATACTAGCGTAATGCTAAAGGTGTGCTCAAAATTTGAAGCCCTGCTTTTATTAATGCTCCACTGATGCTTCMGTGTTACAGACTTCTTTGAAGGAAGGCTGAAATGGGTATAATAGCCTAAAACTAAGGGGGCTGTCATCTTAAATGTGTCTTGAAGGGAGCGTTCATTTTTGGACCAAGTTTCTCTTATAGTAGCACATACCCTAGTTCTGGTATGTGACATTACGCAGGAAACTGGCAGTATACAGGACAACATGAGTTGCCACAGCTATGCTAGAACAGCACATTCTAGGCACCAGAAAAATACTATAAGAAAGGAGCAAGTGAAGTCCTGCCATGCTGACAGATAGTAATCCTGATGCCTACCGAAAGTTAAAACAGCAATAGCTTACGCAAGCGGAGGTCTTGCTGTATTAACTAACCCAGCTAGTGGAAAGCATAAGCAGTCTCAACTGGGCATTCTTCTGCTCATTTTAGCAAGAGGCTCAGTAATGACAGAGCTTCATTTCCTGRGTTGTGTGTCTAAGTGTCCTTTCAGTTCAGTTATCTTTAGGCTATGCCACTAAGATCTTGGTGCCTGTTCAGGCCTTGTGCAGTATTTCACCCTTCTTCTCCTCTGCAGGCCTTTTGAAGCCATATTCCAATTTCCTGATGATGAGGGGGATATGACAACTTCTCACAGGGTTGATGGTTTGGCATTTTTGAATGACGATGTCATAGGTGAGTATAAGCACAATACTCAAATCCACAAAAAGAGCTGGGCGCCCGAGAATAAGGAAGTCYGAAGCCAGTGTGCTGAGCAGAGGGGCTGCTGCATGGGGTTCAGTTACCACTCCTGCAGGCTGTTGGGGGCTACAGAGAAYCCAGTTGTCTTTCACAGTCACCTAGCTTCCTGCAAGACAGGGACGAGAGGCACAAACCTGTCTTCAAGCAGGGAAGATGGACCCGTCCCAGTGAGCACACTCAGCCTGGCACTGCCAAAGTGGAGCGGATGAGTCCTTTTTGCCTTAAAGGCTGGAGGCAGCAGTGTTTTACAGGAAAGTAGGGTTCCCCAGCCTGGAAAGATGCTCAAAGCACTGGGTAGGAGAAGGTCTTTCTGCCACTGAAAAGCTTACACTTGTCCAGCAGTCCAGGAACATAAACATGGGATGAATAATCCTCTCTGCAGCCTCACATTGTCCTGAAACAAGGCACAGGAGGTTGTAATGGTTCACAGGCAGGACAGAACACCTGAACTCAGTGCTAGCCTTTGTTTTGGGGCATTATCAGCAGCTGACACTGCATCTCTTGTCTTTTATCCATAGTTTCCAAGAGCTCTAAACTAGGTTGCATATACTTATGGAGCTGGAGTCGATCATTTGATGGAAAGGGGAAAGCCTGTCAGCGAACGGTATCTGCAGTTATTCTAGCTGAGCTTGAGTGGTCCACAACAGACATGTCTTACCTCACGCTCAGCACCTGCCCAGGTAGGCAGCACTGCTCCTCCACAAGCTGAGGGACAGCCTCTGATCAGCCTCCCTGCGAGCAGCAGGAGCTCTCACCTCAGCACTGCACGCTCCAGCAGAGCGTAGYGGCAGACAGGCACCAGCTCCTATTTGGGAGCTCTGCAGCTGTATTAGCAGGGTTTGGGTTCGGGCTATATAAATGCAGGCATACCATTTCCCACAGAAGGGGGAACAGTTCTAGCTYACRGTGTTMGACTGCCTGYATAGTGCCAACATCGTCTTCCCTGYAGGGTCTTTGAGGCACTCCATTGGTGATAAAGCTTTCCTGAAACCATATTACTACTTACTGCATCTAAAACAAGTGGTAAGCCTTCCACACAGAGGGCATCTGGTCTTTAAAATGAACAAAGAATAAACAAACCTCATCTGATATCCACTTTCCAAAGCCAACTCATTTATTTCAGCCTTGGAAAGTTTAAAAGTCAGAAGAGATTTCCCCAAAACATTTACCACTAGCTTTTCTTTACTAGACTAGAATATTTAAGCAAAATAGAATTTTAATCCAAGGCTAAGTAACTTAGGCTTTTTGTGCTAGAATGTTGTTGAAATGTGACATCCTCTCCTAGGATCTTACAGCACTGTCTTGAGCTGTACTTTATAGAGAAATGCACTCTCAGCTTCACAGTAGTTTTCCAGCTGCTTCTTTTGCTCTTACAGCAAAAGAATATGTGTTCTGTGGTGATGAGAAGGGAAGTGTGTGGATGTACAGTCTCTCAAACTACACCACAGCATGGAGTACTGCAAAAGGAAAACGCTCAGACAAGAGAATCCCTCCCACGCAGGTAGGTCTCATTTTCCCCTTGGAGCCTGAACTGGCTTCTTGTCCTTCCCTGTGCAGCTGCTCAGACAGGTGCCACCTGGCCTGAGTTTCTTAAGCACAATTATACCAAAGCTGGCCTATTGTTTTCTCTAACATTCACCTTTGACTTGTTCCTTTAAAAGCAATCTTTTTAGAGCGTGACCGAGACCATCTTTCAAAACTCAGAGAAACACAATTCTGAAAGGATCAAGGAGCTGTAGAACAAGTCTATTTACCCTTGYACTCTGCAGCCTGACAAGTCTTCCCAGCAGGAAGGGCCTTTTATAACAAAACTTATGCTTAAACTGACATCCTGACAAGAGATTTAATTTCTGCACCTAGTTAACCAGTGTGCAGATAGATACTGATTCACTGACTTGCTGAGGGGGGAAGATAATCATAGCAGCTGTTTGCAGGSAGACCTGCACATACAAAAGCCTGCTGGCTGCTTTGATATGCTTTTGCCACTTTTTTGGTTAGTCCTTTCCTGGCCTCTGGAGACAGTCCTATCTTAGGTGTGTAGTATCCTCCTGCATGATAAAAGATGTTCAAAGAACAGTAACATACATAAACTTTCACTATGACTGTAAGCCCAAATCAACAGGATTGAGGAGCCCAGGAGTGAGGGCTAGCTGCTTTGAATTTTGCCTTTCTGATGAAATCCTTCTACATTAAATCCTAGTCCTTTTGAAAAAGACATGAGAGAACTAGGTCAATGCAAGACAATCAAAAAAAGGTGCATGTCTTACCATGAGAAAGGGGATCCCAGGTTGGTAGGGACAGAGCACTGCTCTGGAAGCAGATTCCACAGCAACCCAGTGGTCAAACCAAGATTTGCAAAGTTAGTATCCTCCAAGTTACATTCCTTTTCTACACAAACTCTGTTCTCTTCCTAGATTCTCAAGTGGCCAGAGCTTCGAGTAAATGGGGAACAGCTGACTGAAGTGCTAATAAACAATGTGATAACAGACCCAACCTTCACTTATCTTGTTGCTTTAACTAGTGTGAACATAACAGCCATTTGGAAGAAGAAGTCATAGTTACTTGTAACAGAACGTTTCATTCCCGTGCTTTGACATAGTGCAGTATTAGTGACTGTTACCCATGTAACCATGAGATTTTCTAGACCAGCTATTATTGTGCAAGAAAACAAAAAAAGGGAAGAGTTTGTTATAACTCATCAAGTCATTGTAAACATCCAGTTTCTTTTACTGTAAGTTTTCACAATTTGTGCATTTGTTTTATAGAAATGACACTTAATAAAACAAAATACCAGTTCAGTTGGCAGTGCTTAGACTTTTTGGAGGGGGGAAAAAAAATAGTAGGAATGGGGCAGTGCTAGGAGAGTTCATCTACCTCATTACTCAGCAATTTCTCATGCTGGAAGTACAGTCACTGGGCTAACACACACACCTGTCAACAGCCTAGCACAAGTATTTGCCTTACGGTTCCCATTAGGAAAGTAAAAATTATTTTAATGAATTATCCATCAGATCAAASAGGACTTTTATCCTCTTGGCAGACTGCAAAACTAGTCCAAAAATCCCCCAAACTAGTGTAGTTGCTGTCAAAAATTAGAAAACAAGTGRGACAAGTAGAAAATCTTCGCTACAAATGAAGGTTTAAATAAAGCATTCAACTAAAATAGCCGTATCACTCTATATCAGAAATACAGTCCATTCTAAACATGATAATTTTATTCAATTCCTTCTTGTTTGTCTTTGATGGCAACCTGTAAAACAAGAAAATACAGACACTAAGACAAGAAGTATCACCAAGACGGAAGTCCAAAGTTATTTTAAATATAGAAGACTGATGATACCTGTAAACCAGAAGAACAACTATGAAACAACAGTGCTGAAGGCACAAAAGAAATCTCTAGACCACATACTAAATAATATTTAAAGTAAAATCAAAACATACTTATGAAAGAATTTCTAATGCTGTTACCTTTTATGAGCATATCAAAGCGTATTACACATACATATACTAAGTTATTCAAAGCATTTTGTCTGCCATACATACATACTTTTCAGCTAGATTGTCTGAGAAATCTGGAGCTGAATATTGGAGATTGTRCAGTAGAGCAGATTTAACCAGCATTTTAAAACAAAACTGTCTCATAAAAGAGTTTTGGCAGGCAGGGTAAGGGAAAGAAGCCTGAACTAGAAAATAGCTTTCCACACTGGTATAGCTATGAGAAATCCAACTCTGGACACCAAAGGCAAACAAAGCACACACACATTTAACTCCTCTAGGGTTGCCAGCGCATTCCCCCCCCATCAGAGCAGCCAGACTTCCACCATCCCTTGACAGGAGCCGTGTGGTTATCAAAGGTCTCAGTTCACTGACTTTTAGACAAATTCATTTCCACGAGCTTGCAGCAGTTCTAACACACTAGCCCTTCTGGTTAACTGTCAAGTACATGCACTTTCTACAATTAAATAAAATACAACTACATAACCAAGCTTACCCTGAACCGCTCCTCCAGAAGGGAGAGTTCGCTGATCAGATCTGTGATGGCATTGGTGAAAGCTTCCTGGGGGCTGTAGTCAGGCGTGGTCTGAACGCGGATGATGATTTTATGTTCCAGYGGGTGCGGCACTTTGTATCCCGCAAATAACACCTGCGGGTCTTTCAGCAACTGCCTGGAAGGGCCGCAGCAGTGAGGGCCCACGCCGCCGCACGAACGGCTTTTTCGCGACCACCCTCTAAAACTGCAACCTCGCCTCGGCTGCGGCAGCGCCCTGCCACCCCGGCCCTGCCCCACTCACGACTTGATGATGTTGCCCAGCGTGTGGTCCTCCTTGTTGATGGTGAAGAGACAGGCGTTGGGCACCTTCGTGTCCTTGTTGATGGTGATCCTGCCAGCCAC
>NW_028185162.1:2155663-2165926 GCF_003343005.1 Rhea americana
GGGCTCGCGCAGGCCGCAGAGGTGGCGGAAGAGGAGCTGCGCCTCCATGTCGGGGTCCAGCGGGTCGCTCCACTCCCGCAGGGTGACGCCGTGGCGGGTGGCGTCACAGCCCAGCCCTAGGGGACAAACCCGCCGCCGCTGGGGACCCACCGCTCCCCAGCGGGGAGCCAGGCCGCGGCCCCCCCACACCACCACACCATACCGGTCTTGTCCTTCTGGTGACAGCAGCTCCACTTGTCCCCCCTGAAGACACCGGGGTGGTAGGAGCAGAGCATGTCGGGGTTGTTGGCACAGGCCTTGCGCAGGGCCGAGAGCCACTGGTTCAGCTCGTTGACACACTGCAGGGTGGGATGAGACGGGGCGGGGCAGCGAGGGGGGCACGGGGCACGCAGCAGCTCCGGTCCCCCGCGCCCACCTTGCACTGCAGGTACGCCGTCTCCTGCTGCCCTGCCTCGTCCACGTAGACRACCTGCATCACGTGGGAGCTGCCGAAGCTCTTCTCCTCCACCTTCTCGGCCGCCCGGATGTTGGACAGTGCGATGGAGCCGCTCTTCTGCCATGGGGGACGGAGGAGAAAGTGGGGCTTAGCACCCTTCCTGCAGCCCCTAGAGACACCCGAGAGCCACCAAGGAGAGGGAGCTACGGGGCACTGCCACGTCTCTGTCATCAGCCTTGACCCACCATGCAATACAGAGCCCTGTGCCCAGCACCCTGAGGTGGCACACATCCCAAAGACAGGGCCCRTGGCTCTGCCAGCACCTTTCCCCATGCAACGCCAGCCCCACTGCAACACATCCCCTCTCCCCCTTACCTTGGAGCTGGGGGTCTTGGCAAAACTGAGGGCCTCACTAGTGAGGGAGAAGTGCAGCTTCTTGGAGGAGGAGGAGAGCAGCGGTCCCTTGCCCTTGGTTTTGTGGATGAAAAGCGGGCCCTCCTTGATGACCAGCGTTTGCAGGGTGAGGGTGTTCTGCAGGTCCAACTCTGTGGGGAACAGCCCCGTGCCTGTCAAGGAAGGCACCATGGGGCTGCGCCCATCCCCTCGGCCTCTCCTCCTCACCTTCCTTCTCCTCGATGCCCACCAGCTCAGTGATGAAGTCCTTCATCTGGGCGACACCGTGCTGCAGTGTGGGCTGCAGTGGGGCCAGCCAGGCCTCCTTGGCCCGCCCCGCTGCCACCTCCATGTTCCCCACGATCTGGACGGCCTGAAGCCATGAAGGACAGCGGGGTCAGGGCCACGGGCGCTGTGAGGGAGCCCAGGTCTCCTGGCCCTTCCTCACCAGCTGGTCCTGCAAGAAGGTGGCTAGGCACCCTGAAAAACCCTGGGAGGTCCACACAGCACCCTGGCCAGGAAGACAGAAGCACCAGGGCCCTACCTTCCCTCCTCCCCAGATGGGCCCAGGTGACCCACAGCAGGTGCCAGGAACCCTTTCAGCATCCCCATCCCACCTTGGCCAGGAGAAGCAGCGTGCGGCTGGTGCGGGAGTCAGCGTGTTTCTCCCGGAGGTGGAAGAGTTTGGGGGTCATGATGGCTGGCGAGAAGAATCGGAGGCAGAGGAAGCTGGTGATGGCAATGAACTTCACGTTCTGCAGGGGCATGGGACATGCATCAGGGCACAAGACACACATGATGTGTGGTGACATCCCCCAGGCACAGCATGTGTTGATTTATTCCCTGGGCTCCTCCCCGGTGCCTTGGCGGGGGGAGGCTGTGGCAGCTGGCTCCATGGCACGAAAGGGAATCCCGTATTTGTGTGAGATGCAACTGCAGCCAGGGTGGGAGTGAAGTTGTGGTGATAAGGACCAGAAGAGCTTCTTCTTGCAAAGAAGAGACTCATCTTCCCCAGGAGTTAGGATCCAAGATTTGGGGCGATGCCTCCAGTCCTCCATCCCCTGGGGATCTCCAAGGGAACTTCCAATTTGCAAATAATTTGAAGCCAGAAAATTTTGCGATTCTGAGCCACTGCCACAGGGCCTCGCGGGAGCTGCAGTTCGGCGMTGCGTGCCCCTGCTTCCCCCGCGCACCGACCCCAGGGGGGTGCACCCACCTCCCTGCCGCGGAGGGGACCCTGGGGCGCCGCAGCCCGAGCCGAGGCTCCCAGCCCAGGAAGCCGCCGCTCCGAGGGAGAGCGGGGCCGTGGATCATCCGTCACTGCCCAGGGGCTTTCCCCGCATGCCCACCTGGTGCTGTGGCTCGGGGAAGCGCTCCCCGACGCGCCGGAAGAGCTGGCGGAAAGCGGCRCGAACGACGGCGGGGCAGGCCCGGGCCGACGTGGCGATGGCGGCCAGGAGCTCGCCCAGGTAGGACTGGAGGTGCTGGCAGCTCTGCTCGATCACCTCGCTCTCCGTCTGCACGCGGTGCAGCCCCGAGCACCTGGCGGCACAGCCCGCCATCAGCCCCCGCCGCGGGCAGGGGCACCCACGGGCGCGGGGGACCGCCGTTTCCCCCTCCGTCCGCGTCCCACTGCCGCACTGCCCCTTACCCGACGTCTTTGATCTCCACCTTGCTGGGGTCCAGCTCCACGTACTTCTTCTCCTCGAACACGCGGTTGATGGTGGGCCCGAGGACGGCATGCAGGTACTGCATCCCGGCCACCTGGCGAGGGACAGCACAGGGGATGGTGCTGGGGACACGCTGCGGCCGCTCTGCCGGCAGCACCTGCTACGGACAACCCAAATCCRCCTGCTAAGAGCCGCCTGGGGTTTCTTTGACCCCTTTCCCCACCACCTAGTGCCTCCACGCACCTCCTGGCACCCAGCAACACGCATCGCTGCAAGCCAGGGATGCGATCCCTGTGAGCATCCCTCCTGCCCAGAGCCAGCCCCCCTCCCAGGGGCACTGACCCGCAGGGACACCAAAGAGCTGGGAAGACCTGCAAATGCCAGGGTTTGGCCCAGTGTTCCCGTCAGGATCCCGCTGTGGGCAAAGCGCAGCCCGGCGGGACAGCGGGAAGGGCAGAGCACATTCCCRTGCCAGGGTGGCACACGGCACCTTRAGGAAGGACTCCATCGACTTGGAGGCCAGCGAATTACTCCGGAAGAGAGTGTTGGGCTCACCTGCAAAACATGAGATGGACGGTCCCATGCTGGGGATGGCAACGGACAGATGTCACCCGCCCCGCAGCAATCCCGCGCCAGCCCCGGCTCCCAGCCTTACACGGCTTCGCCAGCTCCAGCTCGAAGAGCAGGTCCAGGAACTCCTTGACCAGCCCCTGGCCCAGGAAGAGCCTAACTAGGTTGATGGCCACCTCCTGCCGGCACTCGGCTGTGGTGGTCTCGTCGAGGAGGGTGATCAGGTGCACTTTGCCGTCCTGGTGGGGACAGGGGTGAAGATATGACGGCACTAGGGAAGCAGATACCCCTGCCTCGGTGAACAACCRCGCGTCGAGGAGCCGACGTGCCCAGGACGCACGGCGCACGCTCGGCCGGGGCAACGCTCACCTGGGGCCCCGACTTCACCTCTTGGCACAGCAGCTGGACCAAGGGCTGGTAGCAGCTGGAGGGCAGCACCGTCTCGTCCCGCAGCCGCACCTGCAGCTGCAGGGATCCCAGGGTGCCTCTGCGATGGGACGAGTGCAGGATGGAGAGGCACTTCCCGGAGCAGGAGGCAGCCCAACGTGCCAGCCCCCAGGCCTGCACGTCCTTGGAGGGCAGGCTGAGCTGCCTCACCCTCAGCCTTCCCGCTCCCAGCCTCTGGGCAAAGGGTTTTGCCAGGAATTGTCCCTCAAGAAGAGGGCTTTCCTAGGAATTGTCCTTCCAAGGAAAGAGCGTTTTCCAGGCATTACCCTTTGGAGGAAATTGCCCTTCCCAAGGGAAGGGAATAACCTGGCCATGAACAGGCCACTTCCCAGTAACCGCCCTTCCGATGAAGGGCGCTTGGCAGCAATATCCCCTTCCCGGCACTGCCCGGGCCCCRGCGCCAGCGCGACCTCGCGTCCCTGGCGCGTCCCACCGCCCGCCAGCCCTCGGCACGGCCGCTGAGACTCACTCCGCTTCCCTCGGCTTGGATTTGTCCGGCTGCAGCCGGAACCAGCCCTCCTCCCGCCGGACCGCCTGCAGCCCCGGCACGCTGAGCACCACCTGGGCAGGGAGCACGGGTCGGGCCGGCGGCCGGCAAGGCGGGACGCCCGCCCCCGTCCTCCGCGCCTCCCCGGCCCCGCGCCGGCCCTCACCTTGCCCAGGAAGTCGTTGYGGCTCACCAGGTCCCAGTCCCACACCTCCACGCACAGCTGCTCCCCGGCGGCCTCGGGCACCTCGAACTCGAAGGTCTCGTTCCAGCGCGGGTAGCACGATTTCTTCACCACCTGCAGCAGCGGCAGAAGGTAACGGCGTCAGCCTCCCCGGCCGGCGCCGCGGAGCGGCCTGACGCGGCCCCGGGGCTCCCGGCTTCGGCGCAAGATTAAACCCAGCCGGGCCCGTGGCTTGCTGGGCGGCCGGCTCCCGGGACAGCGCGTTTGGCGGTCACCGTGGCCCTCCGCTCCTAAGGAAGCGTTTTCTGGTGAAGAAATTCTGTTAAAGGCACTTTAATCTGTTAAGACAGTTAGAGACATAAAACACTCTCAAAGACATCTTTAGGAAGAAAGGCAGACCGACCCGAATTTCACACTCCGGGGCTTCAAGACACAGTAGGCGTATTTTTAGGCAAAAAAACCCCAAAACAACAACAACAACAACAACAACAAAAAAACAGCAGGCTTGTTTCTCAAGTCGGTCTCCCGACTTTTGGAAGCAACCACCACGGCCCTCGAGACCGTTCAGACTACTAACACGAAGCCCGGTTAGAAATTTAGCTGTGCCAACCCCTCGTCTTTACGACGCCCGAAATCCCAAGGAAAAGCATCCCCGCCGGAGGGAGCCCCGCACTCACGGCGCTCTCCTGCRTCTTCCCGTTGTAGCGCACCCTGACGAAGGGGTCGGAGGCGCCATTCCGGTCTTTCCGGGCCAAATCCCTGCGGAGGAGAGCAGAGAAGCGGGGGGGGGGGGCACCTCGGGGTCTCCTCGGACCCCAGGCGGCAGCTCCCCTGGGCGCGTTTTGCCGGCCAACCGCAAACGGCGCGCTGGACCGGCCGCCCCGGCGCGCAGCGGCGCCCGCGCTCACCTGGCCTCGAGCACCTGGCAGCAGAGGCGCCGGCCGGCCTCGCTCCGCAGGACCTCGACGCGCAGGTGGATCTCGCCCTGCACCTCCTCGTCGGGGTCCACCTCGCTGAGGCTCAGCCAGCCGCTGAAGCCTGCGGGGAGCGCGGGGCGCCGTCAGGCCCGCGCGTGCCGGCGCCGCGGGTCTTCTCCTCCCCGTCGTTAGCAGGTTTCCTCCCAGCGCCCCCAGACTCGCTGCAAGAGGGGTGCTGGGGGGGGGGGGAAGCGATCGCCCATCTCTGCTTTCGGGGCGACCCGCCCGGCGGCACCCGGCTCCCTCCTACCTTTGGGGAGCTCTGCCAGCGTGTCCCGGGTGATGCAGACTTTCCCGATAACGTCGTCGCGGCTGGAAAACAAACCCAGGGAAGCCCCGGCGGTCCGGAGGGGCCGGCCGCGAGCGCCGGCGCCRCGGAGCGCTTCGGAGGCGGCAGCCGGAGACGGGACGGCCCCCGCGCCCGGTGTCCCGGAGCCGCCACCCCCTTCCCGAGCCGCTGCGCTTGCTCGCACCCTGGGGCCCGCGCGCAGCTCCGGCCCGCCCCGGCGAAGCGGGGAGATTCTCCAGTGCCTCGTATGGGGCTGAGCAGCCTGCCCGTGGACAGGCTTTCCCCTGCAGTCACCCATTCCCGCTCAGCCCCGAGGGCTGCGGTAAAGCTTGGAGGGCCCGGCCCGGYCCCCGGGCCCCCCGGCGCTCTGCCCGTACCTGAGCGCGTCCTCGTCCATGACGTAGAAGGAGACGCTGTGAAAGCCGGGCTGCAGGTGCACTTCGTACTCCTCGCCCCAGAACGGCGACAGCGTCTTCCACACCGTGGCAGTCCTGCGGGGCRGCCGGCTCCGGCGGCGGGGGGACGGGGCTCCCGCGCCGCGGACCGCCCGCCCCCCGAGCGGGGGCTTGAACCGCGCGGGGACTCGGAGCGGGAAAAGGGGAAGTCTGGGGGCCGGGGCGGGCGTTTTTAGCCCGAAACCGAGCGGAGCCGTCCCGCGGGGCGCCACGGCCGCTCACCTGACGATGGCCTCGTTGTCGATCTTCACGATGCAGTACGGGTCGCTGCTGCCCGTGCTGAAACGCAACGGCCCGGCACCGTCAGCGCCGCCGACCCGGGACGGCCCGGCACCGGCGGGCGGCGCAGCCGGCGGGAGACCCGCGCGCCCGAGCAGTCCCGTCGGCCACGAGCCCACGCGGGATCGCGAGAAACGGGGAGCTGAAGGCAGGCGCTAACGCGAAGAGGACTAGGAGGCGAAGCACAACCCTTATCAGACACCAGAGAATCGCCCCCGGAGAGCGGCGAACGCGCCGCTGTCCCCAGGCAGCGCCGGCGCCCGGCCGCGGCGCCCCGCCGGCAGCCGGAGCGCGGCTTCTCTCCTCCCGCCAGGAAGGCGAGGAACAGGCCAAATTCCCTCCCTTTTCCCCCAAACGGGCGCTGCGCTCGCAGCCCCCRGGGACCCCGCGCCCGGGACGCCCGGCTGCGCCGCTTCTCCCGGCCGCGCTCCCTCCCGCGAGCCACCGCCAAGAAAATCTCCGTTTTACGGCCCGGCCCGAGCTCCCGGGAAATCAGGTGAGCGGGGAGGGAAGGCGGGRGCCGAGCCGCTGCCAGGAGGATGCGGGCACCGGGAAGCGGGCTCCAGCGACGGGTTACTCATTAACGCGGGCGCCCGGAGGCGGCTGAGGGGTTCCAGGTACGGGAAGGAACCGGGGCAGGCGGCGGGGGCGAGGGAGACCCGAGCACGGAGGAACTTCCCTTCCCGAAAACAGGAAGGTCGGGACGGGACRGGTCGCGCCTGGAGCGAGCCCGGGCGGACGGGCGCGCGGACGGACGCCTGGACGGACGCCCGCCTGCCCTCACGGAGCCGGCTTCAGACCGCTGCGCAGCGGATCGCGGGGAAGAACAACGAAAAAACCACCCCAAAACAACACTGCCAACAAAACCACCCCAAACCCGGCAGCTCTCGAGCTCTTTGAGCGCAGCAGGAGCAGGGCCCTTCCTCCCCCCCCCCGGCCCCATCCCCAAGGCGGGGGGGGGGGGCACGTTTTCGGGGCCGTTTCGCCTCCCATCCCTTCCCGGCGCAGCTTTCCAGACAAATCCCGCGTCGCGCTGGAGCTTGCCAAGGGGGCCGGCGGCGCTCCTGCCAGCCAGGCTCCGGCCAGCTTTTAAACGAGAGCAGCGGATTAAACACCGTTAAGCAGAAGCTACTGCTGACGTCTCCGGAGACRCTTTGTGCCAACGATCCGGTGGGCAGCGAGCAAGGGAAACACCCGCCTGCGCCTCCACGGGCCGCAGCGCCGAGCCCGCGCCGGAGCCCGCGGCTCGCGCAGGGGTAACGCGAATCCCCTGTTCAAACGCAAGCTGGGAAGCGGCGCCCGGCAGCCGGCACCGGGTCCCCACGTCTCTGCGGCGTCGCAGCCCCCGAAGCGCCCAGCAAGGTGGTTGGCAGGCGCCGGGCACCCTGCTGCCCCCCCCCCCATAAAAACAGGCTGTGCTCTGCCTGCACCCCCCAGGCAGGGCTGGTGCATCGTAACGGGGGGCAAACGGGTGGGAAGGGGGGGAGTAAGGCTGAAAAAGGGAAAAGAAAGAAAGAAAGAAAAAATAAACGCAGCTTTCCTTGCTTTCCTGCTACAAGGATCCGGGGGGGGGGGGGGGGTTGGATTTTTCAAGGCTCCCTGGGGACGGGCACAGGAGGGGGAGCGGGAGCAGCCCCAGCAGGTCGCTTTGGGTTTCTGCCTGGGTTTCTTCCATTTCCCGCGGGTTTTGGCTCGCTCGCCGCTACTCGCGGTGACGTGGAAGAGGACAGCAGACGGAGCCAGCTCCTGCCTGTTTACAGCCAGCTTTATGGTTTCRTGGCAGGGCCGGGACCCGGTGCCAAAGCGCTTGAGGAACAAAAACAAACTCCGGCTTTTCTGCGCCGGGGGGAGGAAGGGAGGAAGCGCGCGGGCAGAGCGACGGGCGCGTTTTGGCTGCAGCCAGCGTGCCGGCGCTGCAGCGGGGTGCAGCAGCCCCGGGCGGGCGCCGGCCCCCGGACAGCCCGGCCCAAACTCACAGCCCCAGGGCTAAACCCCGCGGAAACGGGTGCCGTTACTGCAGCAGGAGGGGAAAAGCGGGCGCCTCGGCACAAGGCTGCCGCAGCCGAAACCCGCTCCTGGCACCAGGGACCACCACGGGGGAGGTATCTGCTTGCAGACAAGAATCCCGTGGGTGCAAACCCAGCACAGCCAGAGGCAGGATTTGCTCAGGAAAAGGGCAAAGGAGAAACCACTGGCCGGGTGTTTGACAGCTCGGGTTTGCTCGCCGGTCCCCAAGGCCGGGGATCACCCACGAAGGCGCCGGGTCTCGCGGTCCCGGACCTGCGAACGAGCCCGGCGACGGGGAAACCAGCAGGGAACGAAAGACCCCGGAGGCAGGTCAGGGCGGCTGGGCTGGACCCGGCCCCCCGGGCAATACTGCGCAGGGGGGAAACCCCCCCAACGCCGGGCACGGCCGAGCGAAGGGGCGTCGCAAATCCCCGTCCGCGAGCTGGGAGGAGACGCGGCCAAGGTCAGGCAGCGGCGGGTGAAGGAAGCAGCCGGGTCTCCGGTTTCCCTTTCCCCAGCCCCGGCCGGGGCTCCCTGCCCCTTCCCCGGCTGCCTTGCCTGAAGATTTGGAAACCTCCAGTTAAAGCGTGGTCTTGCATCCGYAGCCTTCCCGAAATCCCACCTCCTGTCACCAGCTCAGGTTCCCAGCAGGGAGTTGCTCCAAAGGATTTAAATCAGGTCTGACACATGGCAGGGGGGGGGCATGATTTTTTTTCTTGTTTATCCTCTTTCCACCCACCACAACAGCTGTGAGGCTTTTTGCTGATTTTCCAGCAAATTTTTCCAGCGATTTCCCAGCGGGGCTTCGGAGCAGCTCCTCGACGCACCCTCCGGAGCGTCCCGCCGGCTCCGCGGCACGGCCCCCACACGCTCCGTCCCGACACCGGGCCTCCGTCCCACGGGAAGAGCGGCAGGCGCTACGCTCACAGCACCGAAGCACGCGCCCGGCGGCTGGTTTCGAGCCAGGGCTCRGAAAGGAGAAGCGACGGGAGGGACGGGAAGCGCCGGGGCTGCCGCGGCTGCTCTCGGAGGCCGCGGGACGGCTGCGCCCAGGGCCCCACTGCGTGTCCGTGCCCTGGCACCCGGGGGGCTCCAGGCCCCACCGAGGACACAGCTCCAAGCTAGCTGCAGGCAGAGGGTGCACAGGGTGGGTGGGGGGCAGCCCTGCCCCATGGCAGCATGGGGGCACCAGGGGCTCCTGGGGGAGCTCTAAAGCACAGGCACTGCCAGGAGGCACCCCAAAGCACCAGGCATTGCCAGGGGGCACCACAAGGCACCTGACACTGGAAGGGGGCAACCCAAGGCAGCACTAGGGTGCCCCAAAGCACCAGCCACAGCAGGGACAGCACCCTAAGAGACCACACATTGCAAGGGGGCACCCAAGGCACCTGACACCAGCAAGGGGGGACCCAAGGCTTGCCTGGGGGGCACCCCAAAGCACCAGGCATGGCAGGAGAGCACCCCAAGGCATCAGGCACTGCAAGAGGGCACCCAAGGCACCTGACACTAGCAGAGGGGCACCCCAAGGCACCAAAAAATTGCAGGGGGGGAACCCGGAGCCCTCTCGGGGGGCAGCCCCGAAGCCTCGGCCACCCCCGCGGGCGACTCACATGTCCTTGGCGGGCAGGTTCCTGCCCTCCACGATGCGGATGGAGAGCGAGCTCCGCCGGGCCATGGCGAGCGGCGAGCGGCAGCCCCGAACCCGCAGCCCTGGCAGCGCCGCGCCCCGCGCCCAGCGCCCATGTGCGGGCCGGCGCCGCGGGCCGCCAATCCGCGCGCGGGGGAGGGCCGAGGGGCGGAGCCTCAGGGCCATTCCCGGCGGCGGTTGGGCAGGGTGGGGAGGGGGCGGGGTCGATCCGGAGTCACTCCGGCAGGGGGCGGGGCTTCGCGTGGGGCGCGGCCTTGGGGGAACCCCCGCGCCGCCGTGGGCCTCACGGGTCACCCCGCGCCGCCGTGGGTCTCGCAGGGGTCAGGGACACCCTGCGCCGCCCTGGGCCTCACGGGTCGCCCCGCGCCGCCGTGGGTCTCGCAGGGGTCAGGGACACCCCGCGCCGCCGTGGGCCTCACGG
>NW_028185162.1:2166508-2168431 GCF_003343005.1 Rhea americana
CCGTGGGCCTCACGGGTCGCCCCGCACTGCCGTGGGTCTCGCAGGGGTCAGGGACACCCCACGCTGCCGTGGGCCTCACGGGTCGCTCCGCGCCGCCGTGGGTCTCGCAGGGGTCAGGGACACCCCGTGCCGCCACGGTCCCCCTGGGGACCCCACGCCGGGTGCTGGCACGCACATCCCGAAATCCCGGCTCTGCCTCCGCCACGGGGCTCGCGGAGGCTCTGGGAAACCGCTGCCAGTCCGGAGCCAGGGCCGGGGGGCGAAGGCGGGGGCGGGTGAATCCCGCTCCYGCGGGAACCCCAGGCAGGCTGCCTCCGGCCCGTCCCGGCTCGGGGCGATGCTGCTCCTCTCTCCGGGCCCCCGGCTCTCCCAAACCGGCCCCGGGGCAGAGCACCCGCTCCCAGCTGCTGCTCCTCGACCAGAAACGCCCCCGCCGGGGGTGCTCCGAGGGGGCTTGGGGAAAGAAATGCAAGGAAAAGGTGACGGGAAACCCCTCCCGGCGGGAGGGGCGGCCGGGAAGCGGCGGCGCCGCCGCGGCTCCCCGGCCCCGCTCCGTATTTAGGGCGTTTATGTTTCCTCCCGCTTCCCGCGGGTGCATTTKGGAGCCGAGAGGGGCAGGAGCGCCGCGGGCTGGGCCGGGACGCCTCGGCCGGCCTCGTCCCGGGACGCCGCCGTCCGTGGAGAATCCCGGCCAGAGCGGTGCCCTGAAACCCGAGCCGGACGCCGTGCGCGGCGCGGGGCTGCRCGGCCCTGCCGCCGCCGCCGTCCCGCCCCGCTCCGTCCCGGGGCCTTGGCATTTGCTGCCGCCCGCGGCGAGCGGACGCCCTGCGCGGCGGCTCCGCGCGGCCTTCGCGGCTGAACCCCGCCAGGCCGCTCTAAGCCGCTTTGTCGGCGAAACGTGCGTCTCGCTTCGGGGGCAGTTTGCGGGAACGCGGATTTGCTGGAGGAGAGAAGAGCCGCCCGCTGCGGCCCGGATGGTCTCGGGGACGTTCCTCTCCGCAGCGCGGGCGAGGCAGGGCCGGCGCAGGAACGGCCCTCGGGGCGAGGAAGGGTCCAGCGCGAGCCCCTCGGCAGCCCCTGCCTGCTCCCCCGCCACCCTGGGCGTCACAGCCACATTTCCCCATTTTTTTTTGCATCGTTTTCCAGCGCCGTCCAGCGCTGTCCCTGGCGCAGGGCCCTGCGCTGCGGCGGCTCCGGGGCCGAACCGCCGGGGCCGGCACGGCWGCGGGGGAATTAGCTGCCAAAGGCGCCCTGGCCGCGAAGCGCCTGAAGAGGCTGCGCGACGCCTTCGGAGATCGTATTCCCCTTTCCAGCTGCTGAAGAARACGCCAGGGTGGTGTTTTTGCGGCTTATTTCAGGCTGAAATGCGGGTGGGCAGGCCCACAGCCCGCCTCCGGGGAACTGCCGTGATAGGCGGTGGGGGTAGGGGGGCCGCTGCACCCGCCCTGCCAGGGGGGCCGGGCACCCCAAAACACCCGGGGGGAACTGGGTGCCCCAAAGCACCCACGGGGACCAGGCGCCCAACCGCCGCTACGGGGACGGACCGCCCGCGGGAACCGGGCRGCCGAGCCCACCCGCGGGAGCAGGGACGGCAGCGAGGACGGYGAGAGGGCCGGGAAGCGGGGAGCCCACCCCACGCATTCCTCCAAGTGACGTCGGGGCATGAGGGACRTGAGAAAAGCACCTTTTCTCGAACCTTTTTAGCGTTCATCAGTAAAGCAACAGCTTTTTATTTCGCTTCTGGGCCACAAGGTCTTGCGGTTGGGAAGCAGCGCCAGGGAGAGCGGGCGCCGCTCCGCTTCCTGCGCCTTTGCCGGCTTCTTCCCCGAGGGACGCGGCGGCGGTGCAGGGAAAGCGCGCCGGCGGGGCGACCGGGGGGAGGCCGCAGCCGGCGGGCTGGGGGGGGTTTGGGCGGGAGCGAAG
>NW_028185162.1:2168912-2170903 GCF_003343005.1 Rhea americana
GGGTGCGCGGGGGGCCCCGGCCGCGGGAATCGCAGCGGCGAAGCGGGGGGCGCCGGGGGGCGACTCCTCCCGGGGCAGAGCCGGTGCTGGGGCGGGCGGCTGGCGGCGGCGGCGGGGGCTCAGAGCCGGGCGGCCGGCTGGTCATAGACGTGGTGGGTGTTGTAGCGCCTCACCGTCACCGCGTCCGGCTTGCTGAAGACGCTGCTGCTGCCCCACGAGTCGGAGCTGGGAAGGGCCGGGCGGATGAGGGCCGGGAAGCGGGTGCTGGCAGCGTCCCCGCGGGCTGCGCCGAGCCCTGCCCCACACGCCCGGGGACGCCTCGGCGGCGGCGCCGCGGGCACCGGGACGCGCCGGGGGTGGCACTCACCACCAGGAGGCCAGCAGGGCCACCAGGCAAGCCAGCAGGACGGCGAAGAGGATGGAGAGGACGCAGGTGAGGACGATCATGCCGGTGCTGCGCCCGCCGGCCGTCGCGGGGAGGTTGTCAGCTTGCTGAGCTGGAGGGGAGACCGGAGGGAAGGAAGAGCCCCCGGGGGCAAACGGACGGCCCCGGGGGCCGGGCCGGGCAGAGAGCCGCAGCCAGGGGAGCACGCCGCGCGCACGTGCAATCGCACCGTGCAATCGTGCCGTGGCTCTGCCRGGCGCATGGGGGCGGCTGCGTGCCGGGCTGGAGCTGCAGCAGGCTCCCGTGCCGGTGCCGCCCCGAGGCGCCTGCAGCCGCGCGTCCTGCCTCGGTTTCCCCACCGCTAGCAGGAACGCCGCGCGCCGCCCCGCCGCGAAAGGGCACCGGGGCGGCGCGACCTGCCCCAGCCGTGCGGCGGGTACCTGTTTTCAGGGTGATGGGCTCGGACCAGTAGGTCTCGGCTTGGGGTCCGGACTCGTCCCAGGCAACGAACTTCACCCTGGGGAGGAGGAGGAGAGGCTGGGCCGCGCCGCCGGGAGCGGCGAGCAGAGCCGGTGGTGGCACCGGCACCGCCTGCCCCAGGCAGCCCGTGCGCCGGGCGGCCGCCCGGGCTCACCGGTAGGGCCCGGGCCCCGGGAGGGGGCCGTTGCAGCTGGGCCTCGTCGGGTCGTGGCGGCAGGCGGTTTCGCTGCCGACGCGCAGCACCGTGATGTCCCCGGGGCGAGGGGGGCACGGGTAGTTGGCGAGGAAGGTGCCGAGCGTGGCGTACGCCGTGTTGTTGGGGAAGCTCTGGAAAGCCAGCTGCGGGGTCCCTGGCGCCGCCGCGCTGGCGTTGAACTGCTCCGCGGCTGCGGGACGGCAGGTGAGGAGGGATCCGCGCGGCYCYGCGCGCCCCCGGCCCCCGCGCCTGCCCCCCGCGTCCCGCCTACCCGCGTCCAGGGCCACCACCAGCCAGATCTTCCGGGTGCTGGGCTGAGCATCGCCAAAGACGCAGCGGGGCTGCTCCAGGATGAAGGTGGAGGCGGTTATCCGGCCCTCCAGGGTCCGGTTGGCGAGGGCGGGCACGTACCCGATGTTGGCTGAGACGAGAAATCAGCCGCCGGCCCCCGGCGCTGCCAGGAGCGCCAGGAACGCCGCCCGCGGAGCAAGCGGGCACGGCGGGGCGGCCGCGCAGCGCCGGGGCCAGCCGGGAGCCGCTCCGAGGGACGCCGGCTGCCTGGCCCCGCCACCACCGGTTTCCAACTCGGAGACACCAAGATCCATGAAAATAAGTGGCAAAGMCCCCACCATGGCACCACCCACGGAGCAACACCCCTATGAGACCCCCCACGCTGCGCCTGTCCTCCAGCGAACCCAGATAAGGTAGAAAGCTGTCGTCCGGACTGGGGGTGACAACCCGGACAGGGGTGTCACCAGACGGACTGCACCCTCCGGTAACCACCAGGTGCTGGGATGGGTCCGTGAGTCTGCACACAGGAGACCCCGACCTGCGACGGGTCCGTGTGTCCATGCATGCGGGAGCCTGACCTGGAATGGCTCCCTGTGTCCGTGCACGAGGGACCCTGACCTGAGAGGGGTCCCCGTGTCC
>NW_028185162.1:2173053-2183407 GCF_003343005.1 Rhea americana
AGGCCCCCGGGGCCGAGCGCACCTCCGCGCCCCCGCGCCGGTTGCGCCACCGAGGCGCCTCGGCCGGGGGCTGYGGGTCGCCCTGGCGCCCGCCGTGCTGCTGCGCCTGCTCCCGYGGGCTCGGCTGACACTCACCCACCTCGCTGCAAGCGAGCCCGCGGCACTGCGCGGGGGGGAAAGGCGCTCCGTGGGCACCGGCCCTTCTGCGCCCTCCCGGCTGCGCGCCAGGGCAGCCAGCCGGAGTTCACCCGCTGGGCTAAGCCTTGCCTGCGGCTGCCCGGGTTTCTCCTCGGGGTGGGCTGAGCGCCAAGGGGAAGCAGCCTGGGGCTGCCCTGCAGGCRACGGTCCCCGAGGGCCGGCCGTGGGGTGGGCATGACGAGCCAGCCGGTGCCCAGTTGCATGCGCCCGAAAACCAAAATTCACCCCCCGCCTGCAGCATTACTGGGTAGAGAAAAGGGTGGGTGCTCCAGCCGCAGCAGGAGCAGGGGGAGGCAGCGCCCAACGGCCGGGGAAGGAAGGAGGCTGGTGAGCACAGCCAGAGCAGTGCCAGGGGCTGCGGGGAGCCGGAGGATGGCGGGGCACGGGCAGCCCGGCCCTTGCCCTGACACTGCTCCTGGAAAGTCCCAGTGCAACGACGCGCCTGATGGCGCAGCAAGGCYGGCCGGGTACCAAGGGAGCTGGGACTTGCTGCCTCTCGGGGAGATTTCACTGATGGGGCCGCAGCACCGGCCTGTCCCAGAGCAAACACCACGGGCTCCTCCAGTGCCTTGCATGCACGGACAGCACGTGCCACCCGAGACCTGGCCCTGCCTGGCCCGAACCCCCCGGCTCCTGCTCTGCTGCGGCGGGTGCTGGAGCAGCAGTGGCTCAGGGCAGCACCTGGTGCAGCTGGTACCAGCCTTGCTCAGCCCTTGGCCATGTGGTGGCCAGAGAGGGCTCTGGGAAGGAGCGAGGCCGGAGGGCGACAGGCGAGCAAGGCTTTCGGACCTGTTTGGCAGCATTATAAGCACTCATTCAGCTCTGTTCCCTCCCAGCTCTGACCAGCACCACGGCATTGCAGTCATGCCTTCGTGGTGCACTGGCCCTCCACCAGTCTGCCCTCAGCCAGCAGCTCCTCCAGCCCCAGGGCAAAGGGAGGTGACCAACACTCCTGCCCAGCAGCGGTGGAGCACCCAGGACTGCTTAACCGCACAGCTCAGCCTTGCAGCCTGCACCCCCTTCCCGGGCCGGTTGAGCTGCCTCGGGGCTCACCTCCAGCTTGTGCAGAGCACAGGCTTTTATTGGAGACCTCTTGTGGCCTCGTAGGGGAGAAGGSGAGGACTCGGGGTCAGCAGTCAAGCCCGCCTGGCTCACCCTGCAGCTCCCCAGCCCTGGAGCGGCMCAGGCACAGGGTGGCTCCCTCTGATTCACGCACAGAAGAGCATCTGCCAAAGCGAGGGCTCGTGTGCCCTCAGCCGTGCTCAGCAGGAAATTCCTGCTTAGCACAAGACCACGTGAACCCTACCCAATTTGCTCTTCAATCCAGTGTTTCACTTGCTGGGGAAACGTGATTTGCGGATTGAAAGCTGAGGCTTAAGCTAGAAACCACTCCATTTTGCAACCAGAGTGGGAGAAGAGCAGACGGAACCATTTACTACAGAGCTCAGCAAATCACAGACGTGTACCTGCTGTTCCCCGGAAGCTCCCATTTTTGCAGCACTTCCAGACGTGGCTGGCTATTTGAGTGTTTCCTCTCTAAAGCCCGGCCGGAGCTTAGGCTGCTGTCCGGTGAGCAGAGAGTTAACCAAGAAGAATACACAAGTACAAGGTAGACACCAGGGAAAACTCCCCAAGCTCATAGTAGCTCTGAAAAAATCTTTCATTTTTATTTTACTGGTGACAGAAAGCAGAATTTGCCCCTTGCTTTGGTGACATAGGACATATTAGTCCTATGTGGACTCTTGGCCGGCAGATACCAGGAACCAAGGCTGCGTCTCAGAGCCGCTAGGCCAGCGGTGAAGCGGCAGAAGGCACCGGGGGCTCTGTTGTGCCGAAGGGAACTAACGGCAGATTTAACGGAGGCAGAGCTCTAGGGACTTGCAAGCTGGGGGGATGTAGCCTTGGAGAGGAGCAACCAGCAGCTGCTCTTACAAAGCCTTGGGCACCAAGGTGGTGATGAGCCCAAGGTCAAGGGGACTGGAGCAATGCCCCTTTCCCGGGGCCTCGGCGCGCTGAACGAGCAGACATGGCCGCGCAGGAGCGTGCTCCTGCCTGGAGAACATCTTTGCTAGCAGACTCGCATCGCTGCGGCCAGAGGGACAGATCTGCTCCCAGCCAAGCGCCGTAGCACAGACCAGGGGAGCAAACGGCCCTGTCACCACTTGGTGGCACCAGCGCTCCCTCTGCCATCCCCGGCTGTCTGATGGCAGCAGCACAAAGCAGGCAGAGCCCCTCCTTCTGCCAGCCATTTCACTGCAGGCAAACACAGAACAGCTGGACACAAAGCACTAAGGAACAACCCCCAAACTGCTGGGCTGTTGCTGCACTTAACAGATGAGAAAAAGAAGATATACTTTAGGAGCATGCCTTGTCACGAGGACTTTAGGGTGATAGGAGTGGTGATAGGAACCATGGTTCACAGCAAGAGCAGGGGTTATGGTGTCCTAGATAGATAGGGCCAGGTCCTGCCAGTTCCTTCTTGCTGGGTCACCTCTGCAGGCACCATGGCTGCAACCCCCAAACCTCTGTGGAGTCAGAATGGGTGAAGGGGGGCCCTGCCCAAATCACCATGCCTGGTAGAGATGCACAGCTACAGGTAGAGAAAGGAGTAACTGGCTAAGGTGTGCAGCCAMAATGAGGAAACAGAGCAAACACCTTTGCTTTTGAATCACAGCACAGCCCTAGGAGAGCCCCTGAGGGAAGCAGATGAAAACACTGACAGCCTTCAACCCAAGACCCCAGGGATGGGTGCCTGGTGTCCTGCCCCTGCAGAGATTCATGTTCCTCTAGCAGAGCTGAGCTTTTCCTCCTTTGTCCTGGCTGGATCGAGTGTCCCCAGCTCCACAGAGCAGGCTGCTCCCTCAAAGAGGGCCACAGGAGAGGAGACACCCCAAGCCATCAGGCAGTTTGAAGGCAAAGCAGAGACTCTCCATGGCAATGCAGTGTTTATTATGACCAAGCAGAGATACAGGCATCAGCTACAGGGGCAGGAGGCTTTACTGTAAGAACCACCCCAGAGACAGAGCCGTGACATGCTGCAGCAGGGAGGCCCTCAGTTTCCTTGAGTGATCTAGTGGGAGTGAGACGTTCCCTTCTCCCTGCTCCTGTCCCCAAAGTATTACCAGGGTGAGGGTCCTACCTTTGCAAGGGGATCTGTCACCTCACAGCAATTCTCCTATTCAGTCCTGGCTGTGGCCATAAGCCCTACTTGGGGACACGAGCCCACTTTCTACAAAAGTAGCCTTCCCTCCAGAAAAAGAGACTGCTCAGAGCACGCACAGCTCCCGCGTTACAGTGTTATTGCTCAGTGTGACAAGTGGTCAGACGCGGGAACTTAAGGCAACAGGAATAAGTGCACTAGACAGGCCTCCAAACCAGACGGCCCTGGAGGTGTGCATGGCCCAGCCAGCCCCACAATGCAACTCATTGTCTCAAGCAGTCCTCAGTGACGCCCTGCGCAGCCAGCTCTGCCAGCACATTGTCCAGGTAGTTGGGGTCAGGGTAGCCGTGGCCACTCAGGTTTGTGTCCATCTCTGTCTTGTGGTGGATCTCATTCCACACCACTGTGTTGCTCTCACCAGTGGTGCTAGAGGTGCCCACTGTGAAAATCAAGCGTCTCTTCCAGGCCACCTTTAGGAGCTCCAGGACCTAGAGGTGGAAGAAGGGGAAAAAAAAATATCAAAGCTGTTTTCCAGCAGCTAGGAGACTTGAGTCACKAAACAATCAGATGAGCAGCCCCTTCCTGCCAGGCTGTGGGAACACCTCCATTGTCCTTTCCAAGGGAAACATTCAGGTGAGACATGGACGCAGCTGCTTGCCAGAAGCTTAACAACCTACATCCTTGCTGTAGCAACAAGAAACTGAAGATACCAGCAACAGAGGCAACTCCATCTCCTAGTTATCTATGCAGTGTCTCTAATGCGAAGGACAATTAACTCCCTCTACATGCCAGTCCTCTAGGACTTGAAAAATACTGGCACAAGTTGAAACAAACATTCACCCACAGGAAATGGTGATGGAAAAGTCAGCAGACAGATTTTTTTCAAGCTCAGTGGTTCTATGAGCAAACTCTTATAACAGCATAGCTCAAAACAGGCCAGGAGTGTTTTCTCAAAAAAAAAAAAAAAAAAAAAAAAAGAGGTGGGCTTTTGTTTAGCCAAGGGGTGAAAGAGAACTAATCTTCCTAGTCAGAGCTGTAAACACAAAGCAAAACCTTTAAGGCCAGAGGGGTTATGAAGACACCTAAGGAACAACAGCATGGACAACCAGCTAGAACAGCTGGTTAGCATCACAGGAGCAGCTCTCCTAGAAACAGCYCTACTGTTTAAAGCCACTAATACAGAGCCAAGAGACTAATGTGGAGGGGTCATGTAATCAAGGTGCAGCCTTACCTTTCTGCCTTTCTCATTGTCTGGCAGATAACAATAGCGAGGAAAGCCTCTTGCTGTGTAAGGCATCCCAGGGTTGGGGTGCTCAGGGCCCTGCAACAGATAAAGGACATATTCTGCATGGACACTTCCACCTTTGTATGGATTGCACAATTCTTCAGYAGTAAGAGTTAGGATCAGCAGCAGGGTTTAGGATAGGACCATCTCAAACCAGCTCTTCCATCCAAAAGGAGCAATGTATTGCTGATTAAGAGTATGAGGTATTTGACTTGTTCCTATGGGACATGCTAATACCACAGATCCTCCATGAGATGCCTCAGGCTGGGATACGTGTAAAGTCAGCTCTTCAGAGGCAGCCTCAAGCCACTGAGGCTTCTCTACATAGTCTAAGGATGCCCTAAAAGAAAGACCACCTGCCTCTAGCCTTCCGGCTCACTGCAACCTCCCAAAGCTCAGATGTGAGTTGTGAAATAAGACGTTGGAATCTCTCCCACCCTGTAAGCACTGGCGGAGTCTCCTCCCTGCTTTAGGTAGACAATTTTTACAGTAGGCAAAAGTAAAAGGCTAGTGAGAGGCAGATTGGCCCCAGGGTCTATAAAGTAGGCAAACATCCTTCATGGAGGAGACTAAAGTCACTGATACACTGAAGACCACCCTGTGTAGCTAACAGCTCCAGGCACCTTAAAYAGGCTGCACAAAGATGGGCTGTCCCAACAGGTACTGTATTGGGTTCCCGGTACTGCTCTGGGAGGCTCACATAGCTTCTCCCCGCCAGCCTCAGCACTGTCTAACAGCAGCCATTCCTGCAAGATGCCTTGTACCCACCTGAATGCCTCTGCTGATGTGATACACAATTTGGATTGTCCCACAGTCCTTGTGGCCAGGAAGGGACTGGGGAAAAGTGGAGAATTCCATCTTCCCTTTGGGCTGAGTACCAGTTTTTTCTCCGTAGATAGTTTTACAAGAGGGGCACTGCAAGCTCCCATCCTGTAGGGGAAACAGAAACAGGCATCAGACCTCCACACTCACCTGGATACAGGGCACAGGACCCCACTGGAGATGGGCTGGCTTGGTACCTTGTTTCCATTGGAGTACATGGCCAGCACGCAGAGCATGTGGAAAGAGTGCTGGCAGTTTGTCAGGCGACCAACCATCTCCGGCTTGATTGTGCTGCACTCGCATGCGTCRCTATAACCCGAGGCGGAGGCCAGCTTCTCCATACAGATCATACAGTCCTAGAGTCCAAGACAGCAAGGACAAAAYCACCATGTACTGTGGGCACCAAGCCAATCATAGTGACTGACCCACTAAGGAAATGATCAGGAAGACATTTTAGGAAGATTTGCCTTTAAATTTAAACCTCCTCTTTGAGGTTTAARGGTCAAGATAGATTTCCTCATCCAGCTGGTTCCATCCCACTCCACTACCTCCTGGACAGCTCAGGACAAGAACTGCCAGTTAAAAGGAACAAGTAGGGAACTGAGCATGTTTATGTTCTGCTCTTCTACAGAGCAGCTTCAGTGCAGTTCAYGGCCTAGAGTCTGTGAATTTGAGCTCTGGGAAGAGACAACAGTCAAATTCCCTGTTCCACCCAAGACCCTGCAGCCTGTTCCAAGAGGAATCAGAAGGCATTGGTAGAATGACAAGGCTATTTGATCCACACAGTGCTTCCTTTGCCACAATCCTCTGCAAGTAAGACAGGCAAACAGCCAGAGACATTTCCCTACTCATGGGTACCTGCAGGTCTCCATCTGAACCCTTACCCACAGTTTTCCTCTCTTCACTGAAAAGCAACGGGCACTTTCAGGGCACAGTTCACTCAGCATCTTTTAGTTGCTCGGCACAGGATTGCATGCCAAAGTCAATTCACTGGAAAGGGGATGTAAACACTTACCTCTGAGCTAATTATCCTATAAAACAACTGAATCAGCTGGATCCCAGCTTGCTCCAGTTGCAAGGAGGGTGACGTTTCAAGTGAGCCTTGTGTAACAATTACCTAGGCCAAGACCACACTGGCTTTGAGAKCCTGAGTCTAAAATTAGGACTGCCTCTGCTCCTTTATTGCACACTCTCACTCTTGCACTCCTCCTAAGGTGAGGAGGCTGGACCACCATCCATGGGCACCCAGGCAGGCAGGAAGGAAGCTAGGGTAGCCTTTCATCCAACAAGCAGCAAGATAAAGTGAGTAGTCCAACATGCATGCCTCTTCTTCCCCTCTTACCTCATCAGCAGGAGCACCCTTCAGCTCTTCCAGGTACTTCCTCACCACTGCTTCTGGCTCAGTTGGTGTTGCTGCACAAGGAGAGAGGTGAGAAAAAGAGACAAAAAAAAAAATCAGACACACCATGAAATATGACAGGCTGCAAGGGTGATGCCAAGGAGAAGGGGAGAAGAGCAAGTAGCTGGCCAGGACGCCAACAAGAAAGGTAGGGTTAGAGGGGAAGAAAAGGTCTCTGCTGAAGCAGCTGCTCCAATTGATCCACATAAGCCCTGCAAATGCTTTGCTACTAGATGGCTAGCACTAACACTGTGAGAGACACAGACTGGAGAACTCACCAGCCTGAACCTCCGCTTGCTTGCAGGTTCTCTCTCAAGAGGGCAGGAGCTGCTACAGAACAGCAGATCTTTSCTGCTGTGCAGCACTCCAGAGGTCTGCTCGTAGTTGCTGAGCTCCAGTTTTCCCCACATACCCCAAAGGATGACAACCAGGTTCTGGCTTTATTTTCTTTGCACACACCAGAAATCAGCTATGACAAAACTCAAGGATGTTGCAGTCTCAGTGGGAAAGAGATGATTATGATCTCTGTGCTGTTAAAGGGAAAAAAGCATTCCCACATTGCCCTAGTTGACATCGGACCTTTCCACATCRAGGTGAGACATAGCCAAACACTGCTGTTGGCAGCTGACAAGCAGAAATCCAGCARTACACTAAACTTCAGGCCTTATTTTTAGCACCGTAGAATTAGTCTTGCATCCCTAACAAGAAACAGCAGCCTTTCTTGTGAGCTTTTCACATACTCAAATTCAGCAAGACACAGAACAAGTCACAAGGCATAAAAAATAAACCAGTGTCGTAACAAGCATCCTATCTGCAGTACAGGACACAGACATCCTCATCTTTCTCTAAATGTAATCCCTGCTCCCCTCTCCCCAAGCACAGACACCAGTGCAGCCTGCCAGCCAGGTAGGCCTGGCCCCCACCCCATCACACAAGCCCTGCCCTCTCAAATGCAGGCCTCCACTTTGCAAGAAGCCAGGGATGGAGTTTTGCATGCTATCTGCATGCAAGAGCGGATCTCGCAGATGCTCTGTCCCCTCTGAAGCACTATGAGAGCCAGCATAAAGGATCAAGCAGCAAAAACACAGTATCCTGAGCACGTTCCTGGTGAGGCCATCAGATATAGCTTCAACTTCCAGCCAGTCTTTCTGCTGCAAGCAGAGCTACGCAGCAAGGCCTTGCCTGCAAAAACCTGTGGCTGGTCCTGTCACCCTACAGACARTCAGCAAGCACTTCCAACACTTCTGCAGGGCGCCTAGTCCTATGCAAGAGATGATGAGCTCCTTACCAGTCATCAGGCCCATCACGGAGGCTGCCAGGTTCTTCCACCAGCCTATAAAAGGAAACATTTGCACAAGCAGCATTATGACTCCATCTGGCAGGACGCAAAAAAGAGATCTGTCACTTGGCTAGGGGAATTCCTTGTCTGTCTTTCCTGCTCTGCCCCAAATCTACTTCTGGGAGAGATGAGGGAGAAAAGCCGTGCAGTGATAGGTTGGTTAAGGTGTAGCTCTTGTGTGTTCTCTTCTCTTATCCTGGCTGCTGATGCTGCTCTGGAAGCAAGGAAAGTACTAACAAAGGCTGGACACCTCAGGAGCATCGATGCCCAACACTCCAGGGCATCCTTGACTTCCAGACACCTTCTCATAAAGAACTCTGCTCTTAGAGAAGTTTCTAAACTACTGTCGGGCATGGACTGATTGGGATTTAATACAGAAATATGCTTTTAACAGCCACAATYCCAGGCAGAAGTAGAGCACCAGTGTGCCTCATGAGGCATCGCCATGTGCAAGAGTTGAGTGTCAGACCTGTGGGTGTACTTGCACACCACACATCTTCAGCTCTATCAACTTCAGGGAAGATGGAGGGTTCACGAGAGTTGTCTCTGCAGTTGAATAAGCCATGCTTGGACAAAGAGACAGCCACACCAGAGCCAGCACTACCTCTTTGAGCTGTTCTGTCACCCAAAAAAAAGCAGTTATTGTCACCGTGAGGAAGGGATGGGTGCCATTTTCTGGATAGTCACTTTTCATGGTAGAGGCAAACATGGTGAAGCAGAAGGGGAGGACAGCTCACGTGTCACAGTGATGCCCTGTCATTAAAGAGGCAAAGACCAGGATGGCTCAGGTCCTTTCCTTRTATCCTGAATCAAGTAGGAGATTCCTGTTCCCCAAACAGGCACCTCCGCACACAGCTAGCACTCTGGGGGCACCCTGGACGACAGAACAAGCCCTCATGACAGAAGCAGTTGGTGAGATGCAATCAGTTATATATCTTTTCACTGGGAACAAGTTAGCTTTGGAGCAATACAAGTAAGGGAGGCAGAAAGCTACAGTGGGTGGAAAAACCATTTAGCTAAGGAAGACAGATGAACTGAGAGTCAAGCTCTCCTAAATTAAGATACAGTCATTACGAAGAAATGTTTTCAGAAGGGGACTCCTGGCCGTCCTGAAACACTAGGCTTCTGGCAATGGGAGAAGGAACAAGGTATGACTGAGTGCACAGAGCAAGAAGCCAGGAGATGAAAAGAAAGCCTCCCCCCAGGCTCCTTGCTGCAGTCCCTGCAGAAACAGGCTGGTGCTGGGCTCCAGCACTGGGCAGGAGAAGCTATGCCTGATACTTCAGGCAGAGAAGTCCTCTGAGGATCACCCATCTASCCCTCCAGAGTCTCTTAGCCAGGAAGGAGATAACAGGATAAAATAAGCATTAATAATAAGCCAAACCCAGAAACAAGTGTTTTCTACCTCATGGCGTGCCAAAATCCCCTGGGAGTCATGTTTACATGAGCTACCACAAGGGTGGGGAAAATGAGCCAAGTGGCTGGGCAAGTCCCAGCCTTCCAGCTCTCAGGTTAAGAGCACTCAGCAATGCAAGGAGCTGCTTCAAGGCCTCATCACCAAACCTCACAAGGAAAACTTCTTCCTTGCCTTGCCTTTTCCAAAGAAGAGAAATGGATCCAGAAATGCTCTCTGCTGGGACCTTGCTCACAGGCAATGCGTGCAGAGGTGGTAGCCCGGAATGAGTCACAGGGGGATGTGATCAGTCTGAACCATCTCAGCTCATCATCAGAGCATAGCTTGGTGCTTACTGTGGCTGCAGCCCTCCCAGCTGAGTAGTGCTCTGAGATGACCCTGCTCCAGGCTAATAACTGGGAAATACAGGGGTAGCACTTTCACATGTGGCAGCTGGAATCAAGCTCTAGTCTGTAATGGGAAGAGCCCTTCACTATCACAGGGAAGATGGGGGCTTCAGCTCCCTCTGCTTTGCAGGTTTTGAGCACCCTGCTRAAGAACACCATGTGAGCAGGGTGAAATGATATCCACCATACCTCCACTTGCTTCCATGAAAACCTGATCATAGTGACCATGATGTTACCATTCCTGAGGATCCCATGCTGCCTGCCAGACTGACTGGCAAGTCCTCTCCTTCTGATTGTTTTTTCCAGGAGCCTCTTTCTGAAAATGATCTTTTTTTTTTTTTTTTTTTTTTA
>NW_028185162.1:2183505-2220924 GCF_003343005.1 Rhea americana
TGCCAAAGGGCTGGAGAAGGCTATGTCAGAGAGATGCATGGATGAAGTGGCTGAAGAAAAGCCAGCAGACAGGCTGTGTTACACCAGCACACAGACACCAGCCCACTAGTTGGCAGAACACCCCAGATCACCTGTTCCAATCTGCACAACAAATTTGACCAGCTTTAAAGAAATTCACCTTGATCAAGACAGTGGAGGGCTTTCCTTTCCTGCAGCCTCTGCTGTGCAGAACTTTCACTGTAGTCTTTCCTTCCTCTGTAGTAGCCCAGAGAAACAAARAGATGTCTTGCCCAAGAACTGGCCATGCTCATTCAACTGAGATCAAAAAGAGGCAGCAAAAATCCCAGGGTCAGAGCTCAGTAAAAGTGAGGACAWTGTTCTTGCAGTTTGTAGGGTACAGCAGGGATTCTGGACAAAGCAGATGGTGTAATACCATCTCACCAACCAGGATTAGCATGGAGCTGGAGGCAACCAGATGGGCAGAAGAGGGGAGAACGCAACCCTCAGTCTACCCCAGGAAACTCACASCTGATGGGTTTGCATGGTAGCATCCCTGATTTGGGCATAGGAAATGCAGTGTTCCTATCACCTTGCTGTGATAATGTTCTGATGCATCTAGTTCCACCAAGGTTGTCTAGAGAAAGAGCTAGGGAGCCCAAATGCTTTTAGGAAATCTGTTCCCAGCTGTAAGTGCTTGAATGTCCAGTCTCAAGAAAGCCTTCTGACACTGAGGACTTGGTTTCAGCACAGGTGGCTGAGCCCACACAGCCTTGCCTCAGAGAGGCTCTTCCCCAGGCAGACCAGCATACCTGGCAGTCAACTCCCAGTGACACACAGGGGAGGCAGAACCAGGCCTATGCAGTCACAGCACCTAGCAGAGCATGAGCCACCACTGTTCAGCACATGAATCTCTTCCTTATTGGACCATTTGCTCTATAGACATATTTGCTTCCAAATTTCCTTTGTTTTATTGATCCCTTGGGATCATCAAAGCCTGTTCAGTCCCTATAGTTATCAGGATTCAATAATGTATTGAAAATGCTATGGTAGACTTGACTGATGTTGTTTATCACCAGCTGGCCTAACGTTGTGCTATTGATTTATCTGGCATGTGAAGGAATGTTTACCATTCTTTCATTTACGAAGAGAGGTATAATGATTTTTCTTAATGCTTCGCCTTCCTGCCTGTAGATAATAAACTGCTTGCTGAAGCAAGGGCTTTCCATGGGTAACATTTAACAGATGTGTTTTGAATCCTTGCTCAGCAACCAAATGCTTGCAGCAGCAACATACCTCCTTCTACAACCCAAAGTGATCCATATGGTTGACAGCAGACTCTTCTTTTGATACCCTACATAGGCCAGACACAAGTTGTTTCCAGTTAATGCCATGGACAGTCACCTAACTCTCATCATCTGTGCCCTCCATTTCCCGGACTTGCCAGGGCTGGACCTACTGGTCTCAATTCCCAAGCGGGCTGCCCAAAGAGCAGRAGGGTGAGGGGAGGCCTAGCATTAGAAACAAGTTTCTTCATATTTAGCGGTTCAGTAGGAAAGCCAAGCGATCAGGTTGCTCTGCTTGTGGTGCAGAGCTTCCCTGTTACTACAGCCCGTCTGCTTTACAGAAGCGGTCCCACACCGGAACAGCGAGCTTCCCTGTTTTCCGATGGACTTCCCAGTGCCACCCTTACTGCAGGCACTGGCATGGTCTGCCGGCAACTAAAGCAGCACCTGCTGCAGATGGACGGGACACAGGGGAGCAATCTGAAAGAATCAGCTGGGATTACTCTGCCTGCCTGGTCAGATCCGGTCGTGCCTGGCAGGAAAGGACACGTGTGCTCRTTTCCTCTGCCTTTGTGACTGCTGTACTCTGCACGCGAGCGTCCTCCCCTGAGAGGGCCTGCAGAGAAACCTGCGCAGCAGCGCATGCTGATC
The DNA here is from genome assembly GCF_003343005.1 of Rhea americana. Taxonomy (NCBI): domain Eukaryota; kingdom Metazoa; phylum Chordata; class Aves; order Rheiformes; family Rheidae; genus Rhea; species Rhea americana. The sequence continues at coordinate 2,185,440 of NW_028185162.1, forward strand.
CCATCAGCCAAAAGGCTAACAAGAGGCCTCCAGCCCCTAGAAGGCACATTCTCCCTTCTGAAGTCCYCTGGGAAGGCTGAGAAGCTCCGTTGCTGCAGTCTCCACTGTTTTTGCAGCACTATTAGAGAGCTGGAYGACCCACTCGCCTTCAGAAAACCCAACGCAGTCTCAGCGTGCACTGACTGCACAGCACGGCCCAAGCGTTGGCTTACAGCAGCGACTGCAGCAGCCTGAGGAAGCGCAGAGCCCTGCCGAGCAGCGGGAATGCAGTGCTCATCGATCACGAGGGCAGAGSCGCTGCCGGGCCACGCGCCAGCACCGGCGGCACGCCGCCTGCCTAGAGACCGCGCGTTCCCCGAGACGGAGAACTGCAGCACCTACAGCCCAGGATTCACCTGCACCAGGCACATCACTGCCAGAACAGCGACAACCGTAACGAGTCCTGACAAATTAGCATCTTTGTTTAACATAACCCAGCTAGTCACAAAACTGGCTGCAGTTTCATGAACCCTGCCTCAACCAGCATGCAGCCTGACTGACACGCAGACACAGGTTCATCCTTAAAATATTCTGTGTACTTGAAATATATGGTGCAAGAAGCGGCCTGGCAGGGGCATGCTGCACCCACCACAACCTACTCCAGCAGCATACCGATGCTCTTGCACCTGGATGCACAACTTTTGCTGGAATGCTTGATGGAAAAATCTGGAGGGGTGAGACAGAGGAAAGAGAAGGGCATGTGACACAAATGTAGAGCATGAAATAGGCCCATCTCTGCCCCTTACAGCTACAGGGTCTGTAAAGGGAAAAAAGAACAGCTTGATCAGAAGCCAGGCTCATTACTTTCACTGCAGAACAGTGTTTCTAAGCCAGGAGGGGTGTGGTACAGGCAGAGCTTGTTTCTAGGAGGTACTAAGCACCCTCTGCCTCTAGGGACTTGTACACTCAGTGCTCTGCAGGACTGGCAATCTCATTTTCTAAAGTAAGTGGGTGGATTTTAACAAATTTAGAACAAAGAAAGGCTCTCCCTTCTCACGGGTCAGCGCTGGAGCCAGCAGAGCAGGCAAYGCATCTCCACTACAGCATCCTGACTGGGATGGCTGCGGCAAACCCTGCACTGCCAGGTGGGAGAAGCAGCTGTTTGGTCCCTGCACAGACACTCATCCCCCCTCCCAGTGTCCCCTCTGCGCTCCTCAGGCCTGAAGCTTTCTCGCCCCAGTAGATGGCATTGGTGAGCCGCGGCAGGGAGCTGGCAGACACGCWGGGCCCAGCTCTCCGGGGTGGCCCAGCAAGCCCCCGCGCGGGGCTGGGGCTGGGGCTGGGCCAGCTCGGCTGCTGCCCAGCCGCCCCCGCCGCCACGCACAGGCTGCGACTCCCCCAAGGCTGGGCACGGGGCTGCAGGAAGGTTTGCTCAGCCCCTGCCTGAGTAAACCCAGCCTTTGGCTGGCGTGCAGCTAACAGCCCACGCTGGCAATAAGCRTGTGCTCCCTCCCAGGGGCGGCCCCAAGCACCAACGAACATGCATCTTGCATAGCATATGGGGTCCTGGGCTGGTAGACTGGATATGTAATGTCTGGCATGAGTACAAAGACCCCTCTGCTCCCTCCAAACCCACCCGCTCAGCAGATACCTGATCAGGTATCACTCACACACCCACCTCCTGCCCCATCCTTTTCACCCACCAGCCATCTCCRTTCACTCATCTCATGCTCTGTGCAGGCTGCTCTCCCCATCCCATTCGACAATCCAAAGATGTATCCTCCTAATAACATCACATTCTTGTAAACAACCCAAACGCTTACACCGTAATGGCTTATCCTCCAACCCCAGGTGATGCTGGAGGCTTTGAGCAGCACAGAACCCTTCTGCTCTCAGTGCTGTAGTGACACGGACACTACCACAAATCATCTGACAGACAACCACACTGCAGGGCAGGAGGGACTTCAGGGGACCATGACTGTATGATTATGGTCACACCTTGCAGTAAATGAGACTATGTTTATTAAATAAACTGGCAGTAGGTGACTGACACCCAYTGCAGATCCTGCTTTTGGTTTCTCAGGCTCTGCTCTCAGCCTTCCCACAGCTCAGTCTCACCACGAGCGGCACCTATGGGGCCACGCTGTTCCCATCCCTTGCAAGTTCATGGCCAGGCTCTATTCCCTAGCAGGACACCACTGATATCCACCTCCGCTGCGAGCTGTTGGAGCTGCACTAACAGCAAGAGACGTGTTTAAGTGTCTCTGTAGGAGGTCCTGGACACTCAGCAGCTCTATTTCTGCACTGTTGAGTTTACAGGGCATTTCTGCTGTGCAGCCTCATCCCTCTTACGCAGCCAGGAACACCCTGAAGCAGAAACTGTTGCTGCAGAGGGCTGTATCGATACTGCCTGCACCAAGAAAGTTAAATACCAGGAACAGGTTTCAGCTGCCACCTTGCCAGCTGGCTCTCCGTAGCGAGTTCCTCATTCAGCCACCCTCTGCCACCCACCTCCACTTGGTTTTTCTCCTCTACTTCACATTTTCTTTTGCTCCACCTGTTCTTTCCTGCTTCTCCTGCCACCCCCTGCTTTTCTCCTCCTCCTCTATCACACATCCTACTCCACATTTGTCTGCTCTCTCCTGTTCTTGCCATCATCATCTCCTCCCCCCCCCCAATTCCTTCCATAAAACATTCTGCAAGATACTTTCCTCCACATTTACTATTTTCCTTCAATCCTCCTTCTTGTCTCCTTCAAACAGGTTCCGACCTCACTTCCCTGTCACGCCCTGACCCACACTGCTCCTCACTGCATGCACAGATTCCGGGGACAGAGATACTGGCACCAACACACTCCTTGAGACAGCARACGCCTCTTCCCTCTTTCTCTTAAATACAATTATCTCCACGCTAAATGCCTCCCTCAGGTAGAAATCTGGAGCTAATAACTCCCCTCTTAACTGAAGAAGCATCTTAGGTTTGGTGGTGGAAGTTAACTGTCCCAGCACACTTGTGCGTGGGCTGACAAGCAATACATACAGCGACACCATGCCGGATTCACTAGCCCTAGCAGGGCCCCAAGGCATGGTCAGCACACCCTAACGGGACCCAGGCTCTGCTGAGTGCTCTAAATTGGAAGCCCTCAGGCTCCACAAGGCTGAGGGTGCAGAATACCAGCAACACAAGAGGAGGAACAAAGACCTTGGTCTGGAGATGGCTCAGCTTGGTAGGAGAGCTGGGGTAGCGTGGCCTTTCTCAGCCCTCCTGCTGCAGTATGTTTACCAGACAGGGCTCGAATTCACTACCTTCCACCCTAGGCAGAGCAGAGAAAATAAATGCAACATAATTTGACCTTAAAAGCCCTAAATAACTCAGGGATCTGCTCGTCTGAAAGATCCTTCTCATCCCATGGCTCAATCATGACAAGCATGGCTCATGAGCAGTCCTTCTCTTGAATGAACACATGGATAAATGCTGTCCATCAGGGTTCTCCAGCTCCCAGTCTTGCTCCACAAACGAGTCAGAGAAGGTCACGGCACACGGATCTCCAGGACTTCCCAAGAGTGTATAGAGGRATCACGGGGGAGACTGCAGAGGCCTCTCACATGCACAGAGAACTGCTGGGTTGCTCCAGCCTTAATGATTGATGAAAACAAGCAGAACTTCCACAGGGTAGGGTCTATTTCATCATCTTATTTTACAGCCTGTCAGAGACCATGCAAACCAGAGAAAAAGTGCCCTGCTTCTCGTCCTGATGGGATGAACATCATCAGTCAAATCAGAAGAGCCAAGAGGGTAGAGGGAAAGACAAGAGGAAAGGAAGGAGGCAGAATAAGTGCAGAGAGATAAAAAGAAGGAGATGGAAGCAAATATCAGAGTTTGAGCAGAAACTACCTTTCTTGGACACTTTCCTCCCCTCCTTAACTGAGCTGTGTTTTTTAGTGGCTTTATGGGTGCTGGCAGCTTGCGGCACACAGGTGAGGTGCACGGGGAGTCCAGCGGCTGACATCAGAATAGCCGTCATGCCTACAGCGGATACGAGATCAACATGCAGGAAGGAAACAACGGGGAAACACATTCATTAAAAAAAAATTAATCTTTCAAAGAAAAAATAGAAAGATAAAATAAAACAAAACCCAGCCCTTGATTCAAAACATCCGAGAAGCAATCAGGTTGGAGTCAGTACAAAGACGGGATCCAGTAGCCTTTAGAGGGAGGAGCTSTGACAGCAAATTAAAGCACAAGGAAATATGGGCACAAGTCTCACCCACAATACTCTGAGCTGGTGTTTGAACAGGATCCTTCCCTTTGTCTTGGTTTTGCATTTTAGGTCTGTTATGGTGCAAATTCTTCCAGCTCCCAGGAGCCCTGCAAGCAGCACAGACCCTCAGGGCCTGAAAGATCGGGTGCACTGACTGCAACCTCTCATGGCCCTGCTCAGCTACTCCCCCATAAAGCTAAGTGTTTCAAAGGCATCACGCTGAATTAATCCCCATGCTAATGCTGAATGTGGCTTTTCTATCTTTAAATTCTGCTACAGTGCTGGGCTGATAGTGAATTGGAGCTGCTCCATTTCAACCCCTGCCAAATGAGGCCTGTTTGATCTGCGATGGCAGCTCCCTTCTCTCCCTGCATGATCTCTTCCTTGGCACTTAGGTTTTTCCTAGTGCCCCCAGTTGCAATTTAAGTCTGTGACTTCTCACCCTCCCCCATCCCAGCCAACAAGAGCAGCTGCATTCATTGGATGCACTTTGTTAAAACTAATGAATCATTAAAAAGGACAGTAATTCCCTGAAGGTAAAATTGGCACACAGAGAGCTACAGGACTGATCATGCCGATCTAATACAATGTTTGCCCATGAAAACCAGGCCAGTTACAAGTCATAACATTTCTAAGGTAATATACTGCTTTATTCAAGAAAACACCTGTCCTGGATTTCCCAAGAAGCAAATTCTTGCCTGCCAAGGCTACCACCAGCACTAAAAAAAAGAAATGCTCATGAATACAGACTCACAGCAGACAACCTGAAAGCCAGCATTTCCTCAAAGGCTACCTCTTACAGTAACCCATGCAAAACCACACTAAGGAAAATTTTGCCAGCACCCTGCACAGAAGTTCATAAGCAAAGCTAAAATTTGTACAGATTTTATTGTTCAAGKCTATATTCAGTTGAGTTGGGAAAGGAAGATATAAAAGCAAACATGCTCTTTCAGGATAAAACAAGGTACCTTGCACGTGCAAAGCAAAAGTGACTGAAGGTCAGGTTATCATAGGAAAACATCGATCAGCTTTGTGTGCAAGTGGTAAGACTATTTTCTGCCTGAAATATGCAGCTAGTGAAGAACCCACATGTCGTAACCAAACATCCCTTCTGCAAAGTCTGTGTGAAATGCTCCACAGTCAGAACCATTCCTGTACTGTCCTGATTGTGTATTGCATCTATTTCCCAAAGGCTGAAGTACAATAAATATTCCAGTAGCTGTTTTGAGTTCTTTCTTTATCCACAGTCAGAAGCTTTAGTAAAGTCTTCTCATCTAAGAACATGAAAAGACTTATAGACAGATGCTAAGCCTGGGAGAAAGGATTTCACAAGATGAGGAAAGGGGCACAGAAGGTTACCCAAGAACCTTTGGCAGAGCTGGTTCTGCCAGCAGATCAGGCTGCCCAATGGATCATTTAACAACTAAACATGCACTTCCTCTTTGGAAAATAACACCAGAAAGCAAAAGGCCAAGCTAGCCCCTTCCAGCACTGTAAACAATTATTCTGACTGACACCAAGGCAACGGGCATGCATCACAGAAACATGATCAAAATGTAGTTGTGTTAAAAAGATGAAAAAAAGAGTGATGGTAGAAAGATTACTTCAGCAAATGAGTTAAATAGGCACAGAAAATAGTTGCAATGTATGAGCACCAGCCCAGACGTAGCTGTCTAGGCTATTCCCACCCTTCCCCATTGATTCTCAAATTTGCAGTTCAGCATGAAGAAACTTTCTCCTCTGTAGCTCCTGCCATGTGTAGCCCCAGAAGCTCATGCTCCTGACCACGGAAGAGCTTCTGCATGGGGTACCATGAACTTCCAAACGGGAATAGGTAACACCAAATCAGGAAGGCTCAGATCATCCYCATCAGGTACCACCTTTGTCGATCTAGATCTAATGTGTAGCCCCTCTCCTTTGTCCCCAAGAGCTACAGGGAAAGAGGAGGATCTGTAAAGCATGCAAACATTAAGTTAGCAACCCTCAGCCTACTAATGGCACAGCAATAGGTTCTCAGCAGCTAGAGCCAAGCAGACCTCTGAAGTTGGTATAAACTAGCATGCCTCTAACTGAAAATCGGATCCAGAAATTTCCCAATCAAAATAACTTCTTTTTTAAGTCTTGAACTACAGACCACAAGACTATTTTGTGCTCTCTGTTCCAATTCAAGCCAAAAGTCCTTCAATACTTCCACAAATTCCAACATTTAAGCAATAGCTTAAATGTTCCCATAACAAAATCTACTTGCCTTCTAAGGGAATGAAGCAGAACATCTGAAGCTCAGCTACAGCACCAAAGCTATCACCTGCATGCACAACAGGCAGTTACTTTACACTTTCAGCTTGTTAAAGGACAAAGAGAGGTATTACCAGAACAGCAGTTGATTCAAGAGCCCTAAAAAAGTGTTCTTGAGAAACAGGAAGGATGCTGGATCTCCTTGTGGCAAAGACAGAATATCTCAGGCTATTAGAATCTAACCCAACAAAGGTTACAAAATGCAATTCTTCAGCTGGGGTGCAGAAAATGAAGTGGTAAAATCATCTCCAAAACCTCTGCTTCTAAGCAATGTGTGTGCATATATATATAAACAGAAGCAGAAGATGAACTGAATTCAGAGATTCCTAAAGTCAGAGAACAAATATATTTCCTTCAAAATTATTTCCTTCAAAATTAGATTAAGGGAAAACATGAGTCACAGAACCCCAGCTTAGTTCTTTAACATAGCCCTACTGATGCCTTGAACGACGACTCCAAAATTACTGGCTKGTATCATGGGTCATCACAAAGAAAATAAACGTTTATTCTGGAAACTCTATCTATTTCATGAGCTGCAARCACATCTATGCTTGCAGAGGAGCATAAAATCACAGGCCATGTGTGGGACTAGGAGGATTATCTGACACCAGGTGTTCTCCCAGTGACAATCTTACATTGGCCWGGTAAAGGTTATTTTCCACTTCTACCCTCTGCTGCCTTTGGGGAGACACACAAATGAACGGACTGAATTTGGCCCTGGACTTGGATAATTCTCACTTGAAGACACGAGGCCCCAGACGCAACAAGATAAAACTCTGCACAAACCAAGACTGCTTGAATGCCCTTGCATTATTAAGAGAGTTACTGCTGCTCACTAGCCAACCTCTAGGAGTTTGAAAAATATTACTGAATTTTCCATTGACCACTGGGTTTCTTCCCTGCAAGGACTGAACARAGACAGAAAGCCTTGCAAAATGTGCTTTGGCATCAGATACATTTCAATGAATGTGTGCAATACACACACACACAAAGAAAACTGCCTCTTCTCTCTTGCTCAAGGTGTCTATCTGGCGAGAAGTACAACATCACCAACTCCTTGGGGCTAAAATTATTTTCACTGCAGCCATGACAACATCCAGCAGCTTTTCTCAGTCTGCTATGTAAATAAGGCACTTTTGCAATATCCTGTAACGTGCCAGAGTTCAGCATAGGGAAAACACGCTTGCATAATATAATGAGCGTCAGTCAACCACTTACTCATGCATCCAGTCTTACATGTCCCTCTGGTCACTGGTTGTGGCTGCTAATCTGTATTTGCACAGACTTTTGGTATATTTGYGCAGATTGCTTATGCGTTTGGTTCCAGTCTTGGACTTAAGCAGGTAGAGGGGAAATGACAGAACTTGAGGAAAAGGTCATGAGATCTTGGAGTCAGAGTGGAGCACTGCTAATTTGTACAATTATATCCATCAGCAAAATCATTAAGTTTGGTGTGTTTCAAAATGTCCTAGATCCAGGAATCACATGAACAAAGAACGCTTGGCTTCATTAAAAAACAAAAGCTCTGACTTTCAACCCTCATCTTAAAGACAATATTAGAAGGTACTTCATATGACCACCTAGTCCACTGCCCAGCCCCCAGGCACACCAGATAAACTACATTACTCCCTACAGATGTTAGTCCAGCTGATCCTTAAACACTAACACTATGGTTCAACAGTCTGCTCAGACCTCTACGCTGGCATTTCACCATACTAATCAAATGTTGAATGAAAAAAAAAAAAACTTAGAAGACAAGTTTCCCCATGCATGATGCATCTTGAAGTGTTAATACAGCAAAGAGTAAGGAAAAAGAACTTTTTGTTGCATAAGCCAGAGTTTTAAAGTCAGCTTCATGATTTTTGTGATTCCAAGCTGTGTTTTGAAAACACATGGAGTTGACAATGCTAAGAATTCCTCACTCAGGGATCCCCAGACCATCACCACACAAATGAAACCCATCTCCTCATTCAGAGCAGCAGGATCACTTGTTTACTCATCAGAAGTTCCTTGTTTCCAGAGGCATCTGCAGCCTTTCCAGAGACAATCCACAAGATTCAGGGATTTCATTTTTCCTACTTCAAACTGTAATCAAAGCTGCTGAGAGGCACCTCAGGATGGAGACCAAAGGCTGTGACACTTTTGGATACAACTTTCCTTTTTTTTWAAAATCAACAAAGTGAGGCAGAATTCTGCAGAATTCCAGTTCAGCAGCGAGGCTGGGGCTCACCTAGCTCATCTTTGGTAACTATGGCTGAGAAAGCATTTCTGATGATCATCAGAACCACCCGTGGGCTGTGGGTTGACAGTGCTTTACTGCTTGAGGAGACTAATTTCTCTTTACTGACTGGGGAGGCAGCATATACGGCCAGCAATTTAGACATCTAGCTTTTAGCTAGCCAGAGACAGATACACACGCATTTTAACCATCCCAAAAGGGCCACACACCCCAAGACAGGCCACGAGAGCAACGCATGTTGTGAGCCAGACCCTATAAAACCACATTTCACGACTGAGACCACAGAAACACCCCTTTCCCACACGGTTGTTGCAGAGGCCTTTGGGTCCCCAGTCTTTCCCCTCTCATCATTAATACTCTGAAGAAAATGGTCTTGCCATGGGGACTGAGAAACAGAAGGGGCCTAGGCTATGTGTTGTGGAATGATCTGAAGAGTAAGTAAATCAAAGACCATCTGCAGGATTTTAAATATGAACAAAATAACACGTCCCAGAAGAGGTCCTAGAAACAGAGCAGAGCAAGAGGGGGAGGAGATGTCCCTAAAGTCCCAGCCAATTAAAGTTCCAGTAAAATTTGGCCTTGTTACCAGTTACTCCACTGCTTGCTTTWTACCAGAAACGTTCCTAGCCATTTAGTTTCCTCTCACTTGCTAATCAGCTCGTCCAGATCCTTCCTCTGCTTCTACTTTATTTTAACAGACACACACACATTTAGACTTTTCTCCTCCCTTGCACCTCAGGTTTGCCACAGTTGGCAGAAAGTAGCACAGCACTGATTAGAGCCATCTCCTAGGAAGATTTGGAGCTGAAGGAGATGTCAGCCCTGAGGGGTGCCTGCACTGACCACACTCATCCTAGCATAAACAGCTCTGAACTCCACTGCAGCTCAGCATGCTTCTCGCTAGCTGCCTCACAGAGAGCTAGATTATTATTAAAATAAATAAWTATTTCTCTCTGCTACACCCCCAGCCTCCAACAACAGAAAAAAAAATGATTGCAAATATAACCTTTGCATGTTACTTTATGAAATGATGTTAAATTATTAAATTCTATAGAGGGTTCCTGTAGCCTTTTACATCCAAATGTAGCACATGAGGAAAAAACAGACCAGGCATATTCAGCTTTTCCAGTGACTTGCACATGGTCACATAACAACATTCACATAGGTTAGATCAAGCAGGACTCTTCAGTTCTTGACTGTATTTACCTCTATGTGATTAACTAATTAATCATACAGTCACTGCTATTAGCCAGGGGACCAAATTCACAGCTTTTTAAGCAAGCAGGTCATCCACCTGTATCAGGTCTGAGCGTGACATAACATCTCATTTCCACAAAGTCTTTTAGACTGATTTGCTAACCAGGAGATTAGATCATCTGGATCTATTAGAGGACATCCAGTATTAGTTTTTATGTAGCACCCAGTTTGCTTTAGAGGCACACAAGGCACGATTTTCAAGATGGTACTAACACTGGACAACTGGATCATCAACACAGGTAGATCATTCTTAGGAAGGATAAAACTCTACACTCAGGAGAAAAAACACAACAGTCTTTCCTGGAATAGGGTAGTAAACGTTTTTTCAAGAGAGTAAGAACATGCATGTATAAGCTCAGAAGCAAAGTCCACAGTTTTCAAGGCGCTAACAACCTAATAGACCATGCACAAAGACGGAGAAAGGAGATGATTAATAGATATTTGGTTGTGTTCAAAGCTGGTATAGAAAACCATGGAAAGACCTGCCATACGGTATTTTTTCACGCATCTGCCTCTGGGGTATAGCATCATGATATGATTTCAAGTGCACAGTCAGTCCTGGTACAGAGAAGACACCTGCTACCAGCAGAACATGTGGCTCCTAAGGTATCAGAGTCCCCTGGGTTTGGAGCTAGCTGAATCGAAATAGATCAAACACCTGACAGGTTTTGGCACACAAACTAGAAAYGCTTTCACTGAAAGCTGCAAGTACAAGTTGTCATTTTCAAGGCAATGCTACTTCATGTTTAACAGGCAAGTCTGCTCTGAAAACGAACATTGAAAACTGGCACTTTCATCTTTCCTAGACTGTCTCCCCAAGCATGTTTAGGATCATTTACAGGTTTTGATGATAACAAGAAACCTTCATTTCTGTTGCTACAGGAAAGAACATCTGGTTCAACTTCGGGCTCTTCCTTTTCCTAAGGACAATGTGCCACAACTGTTTTTCAGTCTAAAGGACCACCTCAGCCTGCAGAATAAAGTTACATTAAAAAATTCCACATACCACCTTGCAGTGCAGCCTTCCTCCTTGACAAAACAAAAGTAGTGAGAGAACAGCTACCATTTAGCCTGATCCATGTGCTCCCCTGTGCTACTTGCTCACACACATGTACAGGAGAAGAAACCCAAACCCAAAATAACCCCATTCATTTTCCRTGCCAACTTCTGTTGTCTTGTGACTCACCTCTAAACCACAGACTGCAGGTTCAGAAATRTGCTCGAGAGACCCGTTCAGCAAGCTCCATCCGCTTATGTCTTCTATTAAGAGAGACTGACTACACACCAGATCATGTCCTGTTAGAGCTTGCATTAGAAGGGCATTGGCCTTCAACCTCAGGTTCTGACCAGCATCAAACCCTCGCTCAAAGTGGGTCAGGAACACAAAGCCTTGCGACTAGCACAGCAGAAAAAAACGTTGCTAAGGTCTGACCTTCCCATTCTCTCTCAAATATGCCCTCTCTCTGCCTTTATGAACAGTCTTTGGGCCTAACACCCTTCTATCCTCAGAGAGGTTTTAAATTCTTTCTGAAAACTAAAAAAAATGAAAGTACACACCATAGAGAATGAAAACACTTAACTGCATAACCCTAAGGACAAAGCAGATAAAGCAGAAAGGAATCATTACCTGCCAAGGCCTGGTTCACTCTGCTGGGTTTGGGCATCTTGACTGGCAGGCTTAGGGTGCTGGAGGGAAAAAAAAAAAAAAAGGAGAGAGAGAGACAGAGAGAGAGAGAGAGACAAGTTCAATAGCACAGATCAATCACCAGACAAAAGAGAAACAATTCACATCATGTTCAATCCACAGTGTCAGGGCCCTGAGCATCATAACAGGCTTTCATTTCCCAGAGCAGCCTCATCCAGGATCTGGGACCTTTTGCCCACTGATCCAGCCGCTATATTTAAGGAGCCCAGTTCTTGCCTAAGCTGTGTTGTAGGTGTACCCGTCTCCAGCCTTGTCTCCTGGGTGGACCTCAGACTTATGGCACCGAAGGTAGCCTGGCTCCAGTCCTGTCTCCTACTGCTCCTGAATGGATTCCTTGGAAGGAGCCAGGACCCGACTCATCACCATCCCTTGTYTAGGCCTGCCAACAGACCCTGTTATCACCCCCTTGCTCTGGCTGCTCTGACACAGAGCCTCCCCAGAGCACTGACTAATGCTACGTACAGACTGCTATGCCAGCAGATCCACAGCACAAATAYGCAGCCAGGGACTGCTTGGATGCAGCAAACAGATCTTAAACCTTCCAAATGACTTGGTCTAAACATGCTGTTAGCAACAGTGAAGGAAAAGCGGCTCACTAGAGAACAAACACCCACGTTCTACAAGATGTTGCAGCTGTACAGGTTAAAAGAGGAAAGCATTTGCCCCTGCCCCACCCTGCCCCCTTCAGATGGAGAAATCAAGGCACCAAAAAGCCATGCAAATTGCTGGCACGCATGTAGCTGCAGCCCTGAGCACATGCAACTGCAGCCCAACCAAGTCTCGACTCTCACTGTGCATTCACTAGATTACTGCAAGATATGGGAACGGGAGATGAAATATCAAAAGAATCTTCAGAGTTTGGCACCCACCTTCCCTCAGAAATCAAGAGGATTTGGACACCAAACATTTCCTTTCAGGCTCCCAACCTACTTCCTTTGGGAGTGTTTCCCAGGGCTGGTAACCCCACCTCAAGTTAGTTGAGGATACGTGGGCAGACAGGGGACATGTTTGGCTGACAGCAGGAATTAAGAAGGAAAAGTGTAAGCAGTAGCATGGAAGTCACTAAAGGCAAAAGAAAGCCAGATCCACAGGAGCAGAGCAGAAGCATTTAAAATCTAGCACGCTGGTATGGAGAAGCCCTSCGCAGACTGTGTCTTGTGTGATGCATACACCTGTCGCAATGCAGGCTCAGGCACACCAGCTAAAATAATCACATAGTACAGTCAGACAGCAGGACTCAAAGGACTCCCAAAGACATCCAAAATTACATCAAATCTGGCCAACTTCCTGGGAATTTACACAGCAAATTAAGATAGTTTAGTGCCCCAAATAACATTCATTATCCACAGGGAACCTAGTTCTCCCTAGATACGATGCAAAAGCAGCCACTGTATCCAGAATAATATCACTGACAGAGGTCTCACTCTTCAGCCTTGCCAGAATCTTTGTCCGCTTTTCCTTAACAATGAGCAGAGCTGAAGAGATTGAGGAGCAACACACCCCTGTCCTCCACCCTCACAACCAGAAAGCATCCCCACCTCCCTCTTCTCCTACCTGCCACAGTTTGTCAGAGCTTCGCACACAAGCATTGAGCTCCCTGAAGATATCCCTGGGCAAGACCCAGGGCTTGGCACTGCGTTGACAACCCAGACAAGAGCTCTTCCAGAMCCTTAAAAAGTTCTCCAGATTGCAGAGGTCTCCCTTATGCCTGTTTCAAAGACTGTGTTTTCCCCTCTGCTGTACCTAATTTTGCAATGTTTCCAAATGACGCAATGGATTGCTCTCACTACAGTCCAATTCAAGACTCACTGAATACAGTGGAAATTCTCTCCTCAGACAGCTTTGAATTAGATTGTGTGACTCTTCTTCACAACATCCTTCTTTCCTAATTTAGCCTCTTCGTCACAGTACTTTCTTAGAGAAGGAGGAAACAAATACCTATTACTATCCTTCTCTTTGCTTCAGTCTGCTCCTACCTATGGTYCTCTTTGGATGATGGCTAATAGCAGGACTGCACCCTCTTCAGCTGCAGACAAGGAGGGAATTCAAGGAACAGCAGGCRGAAAGGAAGTTGGAAACCTACTCCCAAAAATCAGTGACGTGAAGCATTCTGCTCTCGCCCACCAAAATACTCCATCCTGTATTTCCCCCCATCTTCTCCCATAAGACAACAGCACAGAAGGGAGTAGGGGGGCTGGGAACCCCCTCCACTCCTCTGCCCCCAGGCTGTGACCCCTGCATGTGATTGATGGTGAAAAACTCATGCTTCATCACACCAAAAAGAGCTTCAGCTACCATGGGTACTTTCATTTCCCTCTTCCTGTGGAAAGTAAAAAAAAAAAAAAAAAAGAAAATGGCAGAACACAAAGCTGAACCTTCAGCTCTGTGAGGAAAGTAGATGGGCAACAGGGAGTTCTTCCAACTCGTATTTTTGGAGAACAAAAGATGTGGGTGACAGAACTGTAGAAATGAAGCTCCAGACATCACTTAGTCCACCTCCCTGCATTGAGACAGAGACAAATGCACACAAACTGTCACCAGCAACTCTTTGTCTAATCTGTTCTTGAAAATGTCTAACACAAGGAGCACCACAATTTCCCTAATTAGTTTCTGGCAATATTTCAGTCCTGCTACTCAGTGTTTGTCCTGCATCTAAAATCTTCCTGGCTTGGATTTCCTTCTTGACCTTCCAAGTAGAGCCGATCATCTCTTCTCTTTACAATTGCCTGCTGCATCCTCATAGCCTGGAACAGTCTTTCACCTTCTCTTTTGTGAATGTTTCATGTGTTCCACCTTTGCTAGCAAGGCAGACAGTACTGCTCCTGAGGTCCTCATACAACTGATACAGCCATATTTGAACTGGTAAGAGCACTGTCCTCCCACCTGCAAAGCAGTAGCAAAACTTCACCAATGAGAACTATCATTCAGACATTTCCTTTAAATGTAAAGATGCAGAAAAGGGTTGGAGCTCTGGGCACACTACACCAGAGGCTGAAGAAGGCAAACCCACAGCTGCTCTGGAAAGAGGATCACAAGTAACAATGCTTTGCGAAGACAGGCTGAGAAATACTTCACTACTCTTTCCTTCATTGCAAGGTTCAACACCAAGCATTCAGCAGCGAGTGCTTTTACAAAATGAGAAGAGCCCTTGAGATTTACAGATGGAAATGAATAAGCAATTGATACATTTGCAAGCAATCAAGTTTTGGAAGCTGCAAATGCACTGCAGATAAATTACCATCCATCAGCCAGAAAATAGTCACTGATCAGACGCACTCCTGGTGTATGGTAAATGCAAAGCATGTCAGCTTTGACTGCTGGGAGGCTTTAAGCCAACTGATTTGATGATGGCAGAACCAAATACTTTTTATTTCACATTTGGCATGAGCTACAAACACACACACACACACACACACTGAGCTAACAGCATCTCAGCTAACAACACTGTAGGAAGTGCTAACTTATCTGCATGATACCGTGTGAATGAATTCTCAAGGCTGCCACGCACATTCTTTTACATCCGTAGAAATCCCAAACACAAGGCTGATGAAATCAAGGGAAATTCATGTTGCTTTGCAGTACCTTTGCCACAACACTGCCGGGTAGATCTGAAGCCACAGTGTGTAGGAGGAAGTATTGCCACGCCAAAAAAGATACAGAAATGCTATGCAGAACTTACTCTTCAGATCGAGGGTTTTTTGGTGGAAGGTGGGGGTGGTGATGAGGAAGGATATTGCTATCACAGGGAAGGACAAGCTGTGCCTTGACTCTGAACACGCTAACCAGCAGCACAAACAGCCTGTATTTAGTCCCTCAGCCTGACTCATGGTTCCCAACAGGAGGCAGGAGGACTCAAGCCACTCAAGTGTTGTCATATCAGCACTGGCTTCGCAGAACAGAGAAGGGTTAGTCCTGGAGCCAAGGTGGGCTGAGATCCTGTTGATTTACTCAAGTGAGGCTCAGTTATGAGAAAACTGGATCCAGCAGGACAGTGAGGACTCAGGTGAGGGGAAGTCTGGAGAAGAGCAATACAAGAGCTAGCACTGCAGTGCAAAGAGATGAGAGGAATTCACTGCAGCGCTTGCTCCTGTTGCCTTTGCTGCCCATCATTCTCCKTTGCTGAAGGGGATTTTAGCTTCACTCCTCACAAACAAGCTTTCTATCTAATCAGTGTCTTTAATTCTTAGCCAAATATGCAGGCTGTGCTTGTAACACCTGGAAGTCAATGCATGAAATCCCTGCATGTTTGCATGGTGCTGATTCCTCCCCAGTCCAGTTCAGCCCTGCTGTTCACTGCAGTTCCTACTCTCCCCATCACACAGGAGCTGAGAGAGTGCAATAGGGAAAAATCAGGTTGAGAATAAAGGGACACAAAGAAAGACACTTTCCTCAAAGATTCAGCAACAAAATCCTGGTAACATCTGCTATCACCAGTGGCTATAGACAAAGTGTGTCAATCTGCTACAATGGGCAGATGCCTAAGACTGATATTTCAGCATGACAAAACCATTTGCTTCTCCAGAATTTCAAGATACTGTAATATTAGTGAGATAGCAAACTACAAGACCAGAGGATAAGGCACCTGCTGCTGTTTTTACAACCAGGTGGCCAGATGCAAGCTGAACATCACCTAAGCTGCATGAGCACATGTATCCTAAGGGATATACGTGACAACTTGCACACTCTGCCCAATACAGCTCTTACAGGCTCCTCACAACTACTGATGCAGCCACTACCACGGGAGGATGAATGTGGAGGAAGACAGCGATGTCTCCAAGACCATGCAGGGAGCATGTGGCAGACCAGGAACTCAGTCCTGGTCTCTAATGCCTGCTGTAGACACAGACCTACTGGGGGAAGACAGCAGGGGACTCCCTTCCTCTCTCCCTGCACACAGGCCAGCAAGTTGCATGTTCCTGTATCAGTGTATTTGTAGTCCTCTGGGCAAGCAGCCGGCACTTCTCTTCCCAGCTGAAGGCTATATCCAGCCCTGCCTCATGAGTGCACCAAGCATTACGGCAACCCCAAGATCTAACCACCCGCCCAGGGAAAGCTGAGTGAGACGATAATCCTGCCCCTTTCCACCCGTCAATTTTTTGGAGACTGTATTAGGCTTCCTTGGCAGCCTTACACACTGATCTATCAGCATTAACACAGCTACATCTGACCTGCTTTTGAACTTGCACATCCTCATTACAAAACAAACGAGCTCGGCCCCAGCCCTGTAGGCACAGCTGTGAAAACAGACTTTCTGGTCCATGCAGTCTCTCAAAACCTCGAATACAGCAGATTTTCCCCTCCCTTTCTTCTAAAGGGGATCCCCAAAACTAGACTAAATCCCTCTAAAAGGGACCTCTTGGGGCACTGCAAACAGCCACGTGGATCCTTTGGTTTCACTCTCAGTGTCAAGAGGGGCAGAGTCACCTGCTCCGGCTCAGGCACGGTGACATGCGCATGGAGCGCATAGCAGAACTGTCCTGCTGGGCCACACAGAGCCACGGCAGGTTAGTTACAAGCGAAGGGTTGAAAGACATGTCACAGTAGCTTCCATGGGCTTGGTGAGGATCAGCATCATGATGAGCCAGGGACTGTACAGACTCTCTCTGCAGTGATCTGAGGAGCTTGCTGTTGCGGCTATGGGCAAAAAATGCTGAGAGGTGTGAAAGAGAAAAAGGAGAGAGAAGGCAAACCATCCCATCCAGGTGCTGGTGCCTAGATCTCRCCATCTGATCCTACAAAGTGCTGAGTGTGTCATTCCCATTGGGAAATTTGGGGTCCTAGTACCAGACCTATTCCTTGGGAACACCACAACTTCCTTTCAGCCCCAAGACCTCATACACTCTTTTCAAGAAACTCCCCCACGAGCTGCAAGCCTTACTTGCAAGCATGCCCTGGACCTAAGGCACCTAAGGGTTACACAAGCTCAGTGGGGCCAACGGAGGGACAACAGGGATTTGGTGGCTCGGGTGCAAATTAATCTATCCCCCAAAAGGYAGCTTCCTGCGCCTTTGCTCATTCTTATTCCAGGCAGGGCACTCCTCACCAAGTCCCGGCAGCGCCCTTCTCTCTCTAATTACCAGGGAGCGACGCAGCTCTCGTCCTTGGGAACAGACGCTTTCCCACACGGGGCGTTTCGCATCGCACCAGGAGACGGCTGGGAGCCCGGGGAACTCCGCACAGGAAGGTGCTGATTTTTATTTTACAAATCCACTTAACAGTGCCGGCAATAAGGACACAACCCCTGCTGTGGCACGCTCCATCTGCGGATTTCTATGCAGTCTGTGAAGGAGGCCAGACTCATTAACTCTGTTTAATACACGGGAGGAAACTAAAGGCACCAAGAAGCAAAATAGCTTGCCCACATTAATTTAGTAAGTTAGTGGCAGAAGCAAGAATATTAACGTCTATTTAAGCCTTGGCTTGCTCCCTGTACTGAACTGCACAACGCTCTTATCTGGGCTTTCCAAGCAACTTCGACCCTCTTGAGAGAACGGGGAAATTAAACATGCAATTTGAAGTGTTTGAACTCCACCCTCCCACACCCGGAGCCTGCCCTCCATCCCTACAGCAAGCAGGAAATATATTGCATTGCTGCCAATGCCACAAAACCCTAGACAAGTCTGTGCTACTAACAGCCCCTACTGAGGGCTATTACTGCCTACATATTAAAAATAACTGTCACAACCGCACAGGGAGTTAGGCAGCTTTCCAGGATGAAATACACTTTCTTCTCAGCCCTGCAGGAGAAATGTTTTCTTCAGTGCTGCCATTTTTAACATCATTTCCCCCCTTCAAAAAAAGCATATACAACTGTGCTGTCTTAAGTCCCTCCGTAACGGCTTTTGAGCCCCTCCGCCAACTACAACTCGACTTCAGAGAGGGAGAAAGCTCAGAGCTAGGACACCCCCRAAAGCTTTTCGAAGAGAAGCAGTAAGTAATCCACCAGCACGTGTGCTTTGGAGCTAAATGCCGCAGRGGCAGCGCAACACAACCCTTATTAGTGACCAGAGAAACCACAGGAGCCTGCTGCTCGCCTCCCTGCAGCACWCGCATAGCTCTGCTGCTCCCAGCGCAGCTCCTCTCTCGATTAACCATTCGCGCCACCGTGGTGCCCTTGAGCTGCAGTCACAGCTGAGGAGAGGGAAGGGCTGCGCAGTCCCTGCTTAAACACGGCTGAGCAGGGCCTCGTGCAGCTCCCCGCCGAGCCYCACGGCCTCTCCCTGCCGAGGAAGCCGCTCGCAGCCAGGCGTCTTTCCAAACTGTATGATTTATCCGTCTTTTCTCCTTCCTCCCTTTCAAAACAGGAAACCCATTAGCTGGCCGGTAAGCACCAGCTGCAGGGGCCGGTAGGGAGACGGCCACTTCCAGGCCCATCCTGTGCACCCGGGAGGTCACAGAACAGCCTCACATTTGCTGCGCAGTTATTGCGCGGCCCTGGATGGCTTTGCTGCGATATCACGGCAGAGCTGCCGTTGCAAGGCCTGGACCTCCAAGTACACACCAACAACCAGGGCCCCGCAGCGGCACAGGACTGCACGTCACAGCTAAGCTGCCTGCTGGACCTAAGCCCTTTGCGGGATAATTACTTCTCATCTTCGCAGCCACAGAAGTCTCACTACTCACTGAGCGAGGAAGGAGAAGACTCACAGCTGCGAGGGGAGCTAACTGCTCCGCGAAGCAAAGCGGAGCGAGGGGAATGACGGGAAACCTAGTGGACAGAGTAACCCAGGAATGCTCACAGGAAGAAAGAGGAAAAGCCATCTTGAGCTGTCAGCTGATGTTGGAAAAACTCCCTTTCACATACTGCACTCCACTGGAAGCCAGAGACTGCCGCTATCCCCCCGGCGTGGATCTGTCTGCCTGTCAGGCGGGGAACTCTTAGGAAAAATAACTCCAAAGGATTCTCTTCTCCAGAATCAGTTTGAGTTAGTTCCCCAGCTGCTGCCTGCCTCCCTTATCTTGGCTCACCCTCTGGGATCGGTGCAAGACCACAGCCTGCACCTGGAATCCACTCCCACGTGGGAGTACATGGTAACAGAGGTTTCCACAGATACATCTACAGAAAACTGTCAGCGTTAAAGAATGGAAAAGGAGTTAAATAGATAAACACAGCAGATAGTAACATCCTGCCTGCATGATTGCCTCTCAGACAACCTCAGTTGCCAGGTGTGCACTCAACGAAGAAAATCAGCAGTGCTCTCCCTGTCCAGACCAGTCCTGGGTCCTATCAAAGGATCATTTCACACTCACCACAGCAACTACCAGCAATACACCCTGCTCAACCCTCGCATCGTAGCAGTGACAGATGGCCAACAGCCAGAAGAGCTCCTCTAAGGCACTCCGATCACAACTTGGGGAGTGCAGACTTTGCACAGAGGGTGTCGACTCTCACGTAAGCCTGGCAGAACTCCCACTCCCCTCCAAGGGCCTCAGCACCTTCCCTGTGTTGCACGTTCTGCTGACCCTMGGAAAGATTTAGTTGTACAATCCCTCCATGTTCCCTAGAAGGGCTGACTTATCCAGGGATTACTGCAAAGATGCCACTCACCACCTAATCCAAACCACAAACAGCTGAGCTGCAAAAAAGATTACAGCAGTCAGACCGCAAACGGCCACCACATTACTTGTCCACTGCCAACATGGCTCGCAGCAATGCAGTGGTCCCGGTGCTCCAGGAGGGCATGATCAGAGGGCTCTGCTCTTTGCTGCTGTCCCCAGGCTGGCAGCTGTGGAGGGGAACAGATGTACCTGCCACAAAAGCCACCTTCAGTAGCACTTGGTGATATGGCTGAACCACAGCAGCTGAGGGGGAAGCAAAGGCTCCCTTTTGCCAGCACTGCTCTGAGGGTGGATATATCCAACCACAGGAACTGGGGTCAACAGCTGAGGGTTGTCACATTGACCCACCATGAGATCTGCCAGCACTCTCCTGCCAGAGTCTTTCTATGCAGAAGCTGACCAGGCCTGCCAAGAGCTGCCTTTTGCCCCAAGAGCTCACAGGACAACCCAACATCTGACAGGGCACTGCACTGATGGGTGCCAAGAAAATCTTCTTCTCGGCCACTCTGGTTGAGCTAATAAGATATTACACCTACAGATCTTCTTGTGGCTGTCCCTCTTCTCTAGTGAGCACCATTCAGACCATGGGCACCCCAGGTTGTGAGAAGTAACTGTGCCACTTATTTTTGAATGTTGCTCTCCCTTCCTCCCACCTTTCATGACAGCTCTTTCCTCATCAGTAGCGCACAACACACAACCCCTTATCGGTTACAGGCAGAGGCTTGTAGGGCAGCCGCTGCAGCATTTTGCTCTTTGTTTTTATCTTTTCCCACCCCAAAAGGCACTTCATAAATCATATTAACATAGATCCACTGTAGACTAAGACATAGCCCTCATGAACTGGAGAGGAAAGCTGGCTCCAGGCAGCCTGATGGCACAGCACACTGACCAGCAGTTCCTGTGAGAAGGAAAATTTGGCACTTTCTTCAGATCACACTAAGAGCCTTACTTGGGGCATGTGCAGATAAAGAGCTCTGTTTTTCAGCCCATTTGAAGATGAAACAAGATGACTGGAACACAGAAATGCTGCAGATGCTCAAGATGCCACGAAAAACATCACTGAGTGAAAAGACGGTACCAGAAAGAGGATACAGGACAGAGGAACAAGATGCAGAAACTCATCTTATGCAAATAAGACTGAAGAGCAAAAATCCTCATATTACACAGAAAAGTATCTCTAGATTCACAGTCTTGTTGAAGATACAAGTGAGCTTCAAAAGAAACCTCAAACCTTCAGCCTCTGTGCCTTTGGATTTCCTGTCCACATCTTTATTGTTTGCACTTGAGTTAGCTTGGACAATTACACCAGCTCTGGCCWGTCTGCCTCTTGTTTCTCAGATCTCACACAATCTTCCAGTCTCTGGTTTATTTAGGAAATGTTTATGCTGCTCTATACATTTATAGCAATTTATAGAGGGAGAAGCACTTATTTAGTCTTCAGTTCAATCCAAATGTATCTGGGATTAATTTATTGCTGTATTTATCATCATCTAACCCTCAAAAATACACAGGCTACAAACACCTTCGTGTGTGTTGTTAGAGAAGGCTTGTGTGCCAAGGGAGAGTTAAGCCCCTGAAAAATCCATTGGTGGATATCTTGCTTAGTTTGGGTTACCAAAGCCTCATAAAGGCCATCCTACAAGAATGCAGAGGGAAATCCCTCACTTTGCAAGAGAAGTGCCTCTCTCCAGCAGCACCACGCTCCCCAGCTGGAGCATGCCGCCTCTGAATCATTCCAGGCCATAGACAATAATGAATATATCTTGGTCAAACAGCCCATGGGTGGGGGAGAGGCTGGGGAGCTGAGCTGTGAGCCCATGAGACACTGCTTTTCATTTAGCTTGCAACACTTGAAAGACCTGAAAAGAAATGAAACAATTCCTCTGACACTGGCAATGTGCAAACACAGCCCTCCTTCAGCTCCGATCACTCCAAGACAAAGGATAAAATCATTCTGTGCTGCCAGATAAATATGTTTCAGTCCTAGAGAACAACTACAGTGAAAACAGATCAGCAGGTAGCACAGGCTGATCCACAGTATTTGTGGTGAGCTGGAGTATTTGAGGGGCTGCACCTTGGAGACCCCAAGGAAAGCTAAACCCCCAACACAACTTACTGGCAGGCCCTCCTTTGAAATAACCAACTCCTGCCAAGCTGCCTGAACCTACCCTGAATACTCAGCCATCTAAAGAAAGGCAAAGAGAAAGCAAATGTCCAAAAACATTCAACACGTAAGGCTTTAGCTAGATTTTAAAGTCACTTAGTGACTTACACATGGAACCTCTTCCACGATTATCTAGCGGTATCTCTGCTCTGCATCAGCTTTTAGTCTGATGAATAGCCTGGAACCACTCTAATACTGCTAATGTTATCCCATTGATTTCAGGTAAGATGGAGATCAATATGGCTTAAGGAAGTCTTCAAAGAAAGGGAGAAGAGCAAAGGGAAAGTAAAATACTGACTCGGTACTACGGTTTTCTGAACATCTTCACGATAGATTTAAAAATCCTTGAGCAAATCTAGTTTTGTTTTGTTTCTGCTTGTTGACCTTAGAAAGGTCAAACATGGACCTTCTAATTTTGTCAGAGAACTCACAAGGCCTCAGTCACATGTGGAGTTCTGCAGTCCCTCCTTGAAGGTGAAGAGCTTTGAACACAGAGCAGTTTTCTGCTCCTTTCTGCATACTTTGAATAAAATATGGGTATTCACAAGTCCTATTCTCATTCATCCAGCCCCCACCCCTAAGCTGTTTTTAAATGTAAACAGAAATCACCTTTAGCTTCCTCAAACCTGAAGTACAACTTAACTACTTTCTCCAGTGGTTCACAGAGACTTGCAGAGCAGATAGGGGCTATATTTCAAGCAGGAGAAAAGGAAGAGAAAGCAGAGAAGACAAGCTTTTGAGCCTTCTTATCCACCGTACAGGACACAAAGGCACAAACACCTCCTTTTCCATTTAGGGAAAAGGCCACTGTAAAGTCCTCTGGGCCTGAAAGGCTCCCAGACAACGAAGATCAGAGCACACCAGGTCTCTCAGACACTCACACCGTATTCTAAGGTGAATGAGGTTCTGTACCTGACTCCATTAGATGCAGACAGTCCTGCGCTGGGGCCCCCAGCACTTCCAGCTTGAGACAAAGCCCACGTGCTCTGTGCATTGAGTCTTGGTGCTGACTTTGCTCCAGACAAAGTTGGTTTGTTATAGGGCACAAAGCCAACRCCAGAAGAACTTATCGATGTCGTCCTACTGGAAACTTGATGTGCAGTGGAGGAGTTGGGAAAGTTTATCATTGAGTGCCGGTAGCGTGTGGTGATAGGACCAGTCCCACTGTTAAACCAGCACTGTTGACAAGAACAAACCATTCCTGAGTGAACAGCCTCCGAGGTGGCTGTCACTGGATAAGGAACATCCAAGCGCCTCTGAACGCTTCGGCGGAACTTCGTGGTCTTGTTGGTCTGGACTTGAGCCACAAAGTCAACTTCATAGTTGTAGCCTAAGGGTCCAAGATCTACCCGCTGATGGTTTGTGGCATGGGCTTGCTCCAGGAATACACAGACGTTCATCTCATAGGGGGACCACCCACCTTCATCATTCTGCCACTCCCACACGATGCCCTGCCCGGCAGCAGAGTCCTGAGGGAAGAGGTGCCTGCGGACAGCTCGCATTGTCCCTGGATGGGGGAAACACACACATGCACCATTTTGTGAGCAGAGGGAAATAAAAAAAATAAATAAATAAATAGAGGGATGTGGTTTCAGTGACCCATTAGTGCACAGATTTGCTAGTGTCTAAATAGGGATGATCCCCCTCRCCTCTCCCTCAGCAGGGAGGCTAACAGAATTTCTCTCTCCAAGATGGCTGTGCTTGCTCGAGAAACTTAAGAGATATGCAATAACTCCAAGATCTCTGTCCCTGTGCCAAATCCGATTGAGGGCTGACAACAGGTTCAAAAGCTGCTGGAAGGAAGGGTGGGAAGGGAGGGAAAGAGAGAGGCTAGAGAGACAGACACACCCAAGCATAAAGACACAGTGATAACATATGCCTCACTGCTGTTAAAATATCAGGCTGAGGCACAGATCTGGTAAAAAGCCTTGACAACAGAGTAACTATAGAGACATGACACCATTGGGAAGTGCTTTGCAGAAGCACTTAGGGGCTAAACAACTACTCTCTGACTACACAAGGGACCGGACAACTTCCCTTCTAGGGGAGCTGGTAAAGTCCTACAAGAGCAGGACAAGAACTTCTCCTGACAGAGGACCAACAGARCCAACTTCTTGAGGCTCCTGCCTGCTGGGTGATGTAGCCAGACTAGAAAGGAAAAGCCAGCAAAGTAGTTTGGAAACTGCAGAGAACAGCTGTTCACACAAAGGAAGAAGAATGAAAACAGACACACTGCTTTTCCAAGGCTGCTCTGCAGCAACAGCCAGAGCTCAAAATCTGCTGAAAGCCTCGCTCTCCAAGGTGACTTCACTCTGGGTTGTTTTTTTTTCCTTTTCTAAAGGAAAAGTCTAATGAGAAGGAAGCAAGCTACCTAACAGAACAGAAGTCTAACC
Organism: Rhea americana; assembly: GCF_003343005.1. Classification (NCBI taxonomy): domain Eukaryota; kingdom Metazoa; phylum Chordata; class Aves; order Rheiformes; family Rheidae; genus Rhea; species Rhea americana. The sequence continues at coordinate 2,210,292 of NW_028185162.1, forward strand.
TCTGCAAAAATGGCTTCCTGCAGTAGGGTCAAAACTGCTCCTGCTCAGAAAATGSTCAACAGCCCTCAGCCTTGAGAAAGAGGGGCAGGAAATGCTGCAGGGCAAGCACGTCTGGGCATAAAGGCAGAAGGGTGGCAAACAGGAATGAAGTGAAGGAGTTGTTATGATAAAGGAGAAGTTGGACAAGAACAGCAACAAGAGAAAGAAAGAAAAGCMTCTACAGGTGTCATGATAGTTATGACCCCAAGTTTCAGGAGCCAAGGTGAAAAAGGGTCCATTTACAAGTTTTGGCATCTCTGGTCTGCAGAGAATTGCCCCAGAATTTTGCTCATGTTTCTGTGGGAAGCAGGCAATCCAAGTAAGCTTAACAACCAACAATCACACCCCAAGGAATGAGGAACAGCGCACTCTGAACTCCACACCACCAAAACCTGATTGCTAGCTGTGTTCAAGCTCTGGCTGGTTTGATGCTGGTTCAAGCATCTCTACTTCACACTGCTATCATTTCTATCTCTTACTTTTGGGAGGCTGTGAAAACTGCTAGGACTTGACTTAAATCATAAGGGCACTTAAATGCCTCATATATCCCTGCTAAAAACTGTACTAGACTGCATGGAAGTCTTATCTTTTCCTCCTATTACACTCCCAGGCTTCTTTGTAAACGATGCTTATGTTTTCCGCACAGTGCTTTGGTAGTGTGACCATAATGGGACCCTGCGCTGTGGAACAGAGATATCCTAATGTGTCATTCCAGGAACTAAAACAGGAAAAAAAAGATCCGAGTTTCAGAGCTGAAATAAAGACTGACAATTTCTCAAAGGCAGAATGTGCCAGAGTAAGGAATACCAGGACTTGCTTTCCTGCTAGGGAACTGAAGGCACTGAGAACTGAAACAACTTGTCCGYGTCCATGCAGAGAACAAGCAGCCAGGGACGATCCCAATCTAGTGCTTCAGCTAACGAGCAGCACTAAGCATTCCCTGCTTATTGCAGCTCTTCATTGACGCTATCCAACAGGAAACATCTAATCAAACCAACTAAGAAGCTACCACCCAACAGTGCAATACAGTAGCTTCCTCTGTACAAGATTCAACTGAGTTGAGCTCTAATAGCTCAACCACAAAGTCTAGAGATTGCTCCAGAACAAGACCTTCATCTTGCAGAAATCAGGGTCAAAGGTGTCAACAGCTCCAAGCTGCTCTTCCCCAGCCAAGAAGCAGCTTCTTATATGGGAAATGAGAGCACACAGCCAAGAGCAAATTCAAGCAATAACTGCTCATACTCAGCAAACAAGTCCTGCCAAGCTTTAAATAAAGGCATGTGCAAATCTACAGTTTTAACAGGCAGGGTACAGCAGAGAAGAACTCTCCAGGGGAGGGAGGATTAGTGATAGGATTGTACTGGAGCTGAGATGGTGAGAAATGCACTATATTTAGAGACAAGTAAGGGTACCTGCTCCCAGCAGAGAAGAGACTTCCCCATGTTAAGCAAGGTGTCAGAAAGCCCAGCAGGACACACACATAAGATGGGATAAGCAAAGCTGTCCCTGCTGCACTAGCAGAACAGAAGCAGCACAGAAAGGACTTCAGGAGTTGGTAAGCAACCTGTATCTTTATGATCCCAAAACAGCAGCAAGGAGAAGAGCTTTAAGGAGTCAACAACAAGACTGAGAGCAAGTGCTTCTTGGAAAATATCCCCCTTCCCCCAAGCTGGCAGACAAACTGGCATTTCTCTCCAGGGTGGGCAAACAGCTGTAGTGAGGGGACAACTTCTGCTGCTCACTTACATTCACTTCCAGCTAATCTGCCTAGACTAGCAGCTGAAGCTTGTGGCTAATYCTGCACTCAAGACCCCCCCTCCACAGCTGTCATTCCTGTTGGTGGGGATGCTCATCCAGCTAACACTGGCTTCCTGTTATTCTCCCTGGCTTCCTTTGAAGAGCCTATTTGTCTGTAACAGCTAATGAGCAGAATACAACAGCCTATTTTTTGCTCTGTTTAAAGATTTTTCATGAGGGTGTTTCCTGCAGAGATTCTTTTCTCCAGCATGACAAAGGTCAGCTGGCTGCTTGTTCAGAAAGGTTCATGTTTAAGGTAGGGAGCCCTGCAGAGGAAAAGAGCTTTGCTTAGATCTAGGCCATAACAAGGGGATATGAGAGCACTTTCAAGGCTCACACAAAGACAATTTGGGCACAGTTACTCACGGAAGAAAACTCACAGGTCTGACCACTGATGAAGTGTGAAACACTGTGGGAGTGCTACGAAGTGGAATTAGACATTTTGTTATTAAAGATTCCACCACAGATATCATCTGAGGAATGATGAGGCTATGTCAGCCAACACGGTTTTGAAAATGTTGGTGCTTCCAGGGCTAGCCCCCAAGAGATGACTAAATTCTAACTCTTCTGCAATGGACAGTATTTCCAGCTGTTTTGAGATCTTTCCCAGGGACTAAAGAGATGCAAGACAYCTACAGAGACACCACTCCACTGCTGAAAAAGGATGTCCTATTTACCCTGGGACATATTGCTCACAGGCTCCCACAGATAATCCACTGCTGCAGGYTGAGATCAGAACCACAACAAACTGATGGCAAAAGCCTTTCTGATCACGTGCCAACCCAGCAATCATCAACAGGCCATTTTCTGAAAACGGACGGTACTCTAGAGAGATGGACTGTTGCCTATGTGTTTGGAGACTGGCTGAAAAGGCAAGAACCCCAAGGTTCCTTCACAAATTCGGCACTAAGAAAGCAAGAAACGGTTACTAGTGTCAGCTCTGGTTTCCTTCTGCCCAGGAAACTCTTGAGCAGAACTAATCTCAAGGCCACTGGTGAGTGCTATAATGTTAGGATATGAACACAGATGCAGCTGTAACAACCATTTATTTTGCTCCAGCTGCTTCTCCTTCCTTTAAAAATTGTGTGATCAGTTGATTCAAGATACTGCTCACTTATTGCTTCAAGTGGCAAGAAACCAGTACACTGCCCCATCTCCTGYATCTCCCATCTGACAGCAGCCTGGGATAACAAGAAGGGTGTTGGTAGAGGAGAATTGATGCATGGAGAATTTTCCAAAGCAGACATTCATTTAGGGTGTGTAATTTGGGATCTTCCTGAATTTTCTGGTGACGAAGAGCACACATTCCACCCCCATTCCTTTTCTATSCTACAGCTGCTCAGCACATCTGGAGCAAAAGAGGGTAAGAGCCATCTCAACAAATTCTGAGCTGCTAGCYTCAGTGACTCCAAAGGGGACAAGATGAGAATGAAAATTAGGTCTCAGTCCTGCTGCTAAGACCAGCCCATCCTCTTCTTGCCTGGGAGAAAGCAAGCAAGCCTCACATAACAGGAGAAGCAGGGGGATATTCTACTGCAGCACTTCAGCACTGTGCGGGGGCTGCAGGCTTTTGCAAAGCAGCTTGTGCAGGGCGGCATGCCAAGGTAAAGCAGCTGGCACTCCAGTCACAGAGGGAACAAAGGAATCAACTGGGAGAGTCTGAATTGTAAAAAGGCCTTTYTGTGTGAGTGGTCTTGAATGAATGCAGATGGGGGCAGGAAGACAGCTTCCAGCTCTGTGGGCTCTGGCTCACAAGCTCTGAGCTCCAGAGTTCCCATGATAAGGCTCCTTAAGAGGTCACCTGCTGCCTGAAATCATTGCCCTGGGAAGGAGCTGGGCCTGCTTGAGCCCAGCCGCACAGCCMTGAATATTCACATTGGCCAATAACAACTTGCACGTGTGCTGGTAAGCTGGGTGGCAGACAGTACCAGAAGAGTAGACACACCACCCATCAGAGACCCTCCAAAGAACAGCCTGACAGCAGCAGCAGACAGCACTGCTTTGCACGGCTCTCCTGCCAGAACCAGGCTCCACTCGACTCTAAGCACACATGCAGTCTCAACAAAATCCAATATGGGCTGGGAGGCTTCCTTACCTGTATCTTGYCGGAACTGCGTCAAGCTTGGGATGTCAATGACGTAGGGGGCCAAGACAGCATCAGCATGTCCTAAGGGGATGCTGTTGACAGGCCCTGGCCCAAAGCGTCGGCCCTTCTGCTGAGAGGCCTGGAAAACCTGTTCWATGTAGCTGCACACGTTCCCTCGGTAGGGCCTCCACCTCCCGAATTCGTCCTGCCATTCCCACACTGCCACAGCTGGGGAGTTGCTGTGCCCTGGGGCAGAGCTGGGGAGCCCAGATGGCCCAGCCGAACTGCTTCCTGCCCCCTGGGCTGCTGCCATTTTCCACTCTGAGGTCTAGGGTACAAAGCAATTGGAAGCAGCAGCTGCACTGGCTGGCTTTATATCATCTTCTTCTGAGGGACCTGCACAAAGAAACAAAGAGAGCACACTGAGCTGAGAATGATACCCCAAACCCATGCCACCCTGAATCCACATCACAAACCATTTAAGAGAAAGCAACAAGCTCAGCCTTTCACAGAAGATGCTCACTGATGCATTCAGGAGATTACAGAGAACTAGATCAGCCTCAAAATCCTCTCCAGTCAAAGGCGGATCACATACCACCCCCACAGTCCATATTTCCTTACCAAAGCTGGTAACTTTTCTTACTAGCTTAGACTGTAAGCATTTTGGAGAAACTGCTTCCTACAGCCTGTAGAATCAGATACTACTGGAGCTGCTGCAGACCTGTGCAGAACTACCCCAAAGCTGCAGAGGATAATTCACATTTGGCATATCTGTAAGCCCTGACCAGAGCTCAGAGGCTCACCAGGCAGGGATGTGCCATCACAGGCAGTTATCCTGCATTCCTCCCCTCCCCACGTTCAGAACTGGTCCTGGCAGCGTTTAGCTCTCAAACCACCCCAAAGCAAGTTGCCAGCTTGTGAGTAGAGGCCCTCTGAGCACTTGTTTAATCAAGTTGTTTGTGTGTGCAAGTTGTTCATAAACTCTTCTTGCTGTGATCTGAACCTAAAGGCTACGATGCCAGTTCTGCTCAGGCTTCTGATCATTCAGTTTTGATCCAGAATCAGTCCTTTGACTCCCTCTSTGCATTATACATACACATAAAGCCAAAAGGTAATCCTTTCTGCCCAACCCAAGAGTCTACAAATCACACTATAAAAAATAAATGTTAAGATCGATCTGAATGAAAAATGAATGGAAATGTGCAAGTATGGAGGCACAAGAAGTATCAAAGGGCATATGAAACCTCATTTATGGTACTTAAATTCAGTGGGTCATCAAGATCCTATCATACCTACCTGCAGCTTCTCGGGTTGGAAAACAAGGGACATCCTGAAACAAGGGACAGTGTCAATTGAACAAAGACACAAGCCATTAAGAGATGATCTTGAGAAGAAGAGGGAATAGGAGCCTTAAGACACCCAGATAAAGAGACAAAGGTTAGCAAGTAAATCCTGATGACTCACAGAARAGTGACAGGATGCAAAGACAAAAGATCACAATTACTGTTACTTCCCAAAGGATATAAAAAGGCAGACTCGAAGCCAGCACAAATGCCAAACTAAGAGTTCAAGAGACATCAGGAGGACTTAATATTTGGCATCCCTTGTCTGCTGTGTCATTACAAGAAATCCTGTCCAGACCATTTGGACATGTGCATCTTGGTGCCTGAGTGCTGGACAGACACTTGGAGACACCCATATTGGTGCTTTTGTGCAGGTGGGTATGACAGCATGAGTGTGAACAAATGAAACCAATTTCATTTTAAAATAAAATCACTTTCTTCCTCCTAAGGTCTCATGTTGCTGATTGCTCACTTTACTACTACCATTCAACAGGGAGCTATGAGGCTCTTTCCCATAAAATAGAAAGGTTCAGGTCGCCAAAATGCAGATAAGCAGTGGGTGGTATCTATTGAAGGATGCCATCTGCACGGAGAATGACATTCCTGCTGGATGGGGGAAGATCCTAAGCTCTTGGAGCGTCCCAACCATCATTCTTGTGTGGTTTGCTAGCTTAGAAAGGGGGGAGGGGGAGAGAAAAAAGGGAGCTGAGACACACCCACGTGTCTGCATTTATAAGAAGAAACTAACGTTTTCTCCAAGAATTCATTGAAAATTAGTTATGAGCTGCTCTATTAAATTTTTACAGAACATCTTCATCTTGACTGCTSTTGGTGACAAACTGCTCTAGCAGAAGGCTCTAGTCACAAAAAAAAAAATCTTTTTTGTTGTAACTCACTCTCCACCTAATACACCAATGATGATTATTTTACTGCTCAAAACAGTAAAATTACTTTACACAAACATCTGATATCAAATTTGACACCTGCCTCTACTGGTTCTTTCAGGGCAGGTTTCACACCAGTAYTATTACTTCTCAGAGATCATCAGCATTCCCACACTGTGCTTGAAGTATGAATTTGTCCTACCCACTATGGGGCTGTACACTCTCATTAGATGCTCTGAACCTCAATTAGAGAACTGACACCTTGTTTTCCCCAAAGTCTTTGTCACCAAACACTGATTTGCAGATCCTACAGTCATCAGCAGAGCAGGCAAGCAGTAAGAGGCTTTTTGGAGGGAGCCACCAGTTTGTTTTTCTTCGTTTTTAAAATACAGTGGCAAAAAATGGAAAAAAAGAAGATATCACAGTAGAAAAGCACTGAACACCATCTCGTTCACATACCACCTTGCACTCACCACGACACTGGCTGAGACCAGAGAGGTAACAAAGGTCTATTATTCACTTCCTCGGAAGGCAGTGATGCTTTGAATTCTGGACCACGTGCATCAACCTGCTCCCACATGCAAGCAAAGGTACCCAACTGGCTGCACACGAGCACGCTTCCTGTCAGTAAGGACAGCTATTTCCTGCACTGGGACTGCTGGTCCAAAGGAGGTACAAGGGGTGCATTTCAGCCTCCTGTCAGTTCTTATCATTGAACAGTGCTCTAGCTGGCAGCTGTTTGCAAGGATTGGGAAGCAAGGGGTGCACACCATCCGTTGCAGGAGAGAACTTCGGTAAGCCAAAATTACAGGAGTGCATGAGTTAAGGCAAAGAAGGGAGGGAAAAGGCATAAAATTGCACTTTGACCCAAAAGTCAAACTTACTCCAAAAAGCTATGTTTATTCAGCAATCAGTCTTCTGGCTCCAATTAGAAATCTTAATGAACCACCATGTCCCAAATGAAAGCATAAATCCAGCTACTTGAAGTGGAAACTTAGAACAGTCTAGCCAAGTGTCCTCCACTTACAAGGTGATTTTTAACTTGGATTCAGATCCTGAACTTGGATTTTTTTGGTTTTTCTCTATGCCCTAACAGACCTTTTGCAACATCTGCCCACAAGGCTTTAAGTGGAGACTTGGATGAGTTAAAGAATTTGGTGTATTTCACTTGAGTTYCCCAGCAGATTCCCCTCCTGCTCCTCAAGCTCCAGCAAAACCTTGTGAGAAAGCCAGGGGAAGGACAGGTATGAACGAGGGGAATTAAAGCATTTAAAAGCCACATTTAATTCTCAGAGCTGGTCTACTTCACATAAAACAGATTCTTCCTTTAAAAGCAAGAGCTTAGAAGTCAGAGATGGTTTCCAAAAATCCTACGTCCCTTTTTAGGTTTCTGACCTGAAATTGCCAGCGTTGATAGAAAGTTAAGTGATGAGCTAGTTTGTACCTCAAATGGAAAAGACAAGGCTTTGGGAGTCCTTGAGCTGGGCTGAAGTTGCAGGCCCTGTTCAAAAAAAGAAAATAATAATAATCAGCAGAATGGGAGCCTTCAGAGCACAGAGACCTTTCAGCAAATTGTTCAGACAAGAAAGTGCCCAGGAGAGATTTATAAGTGCCACTAACAGCATGTGAGAGATGGCACTGGGAGGGTTACAAACAAGCCCTTATAGATAACTGCTGRGAAATATTATACATGGACTAAAAGTGCATGCAAAATTAGAAGAAGGCAGTGGGGGCACTGTAATAAGCCAGGGACCCTTTGCAGAGGGGGTGCGTCACTGGAACAGTATTCAGCTAGCCTCCCTGCGGCACCCTGTGACATCTAATCCGCCCYTCTGCACCCAGTGCAATAGGAGCTGCAAACACGCTTGTGCAACAGGTTCTCTGGAGGCTCTCTGCAAGGGGTTGAAGCTCCTGCTGGATACCTGAGGGAATATACTGGCAGGGAAAATGGGCCTTCAACTCACAAATCCCAAACACCTCATCGCTCCTGGGCGCTCTGGGCCAAATGAGACTCAGCCTGACTCCACCCACAGAGAAAGATTGCCCAGCTCAGGCCACCGCTGCTCAGAGACTTTGCTCCCCACCCATCTGTAGTCTGACTGCYGGCAAAAAACGCTATAAGTGCTGTTTCAAGCCCCTCGGAAACTAGGGAACATATTGCAAAAAGACACTCAGTCCTGAGCAGGAACTYAGGAAGATCAGCAGCAGGTGATGCCTCACCAGGCCACAGTGGTGTCTACAGGGAGAAATGGGAACAGATTAATCAAGTGAGCATTAGGAGAGGCCAGACTCCTGCCCAGCTTGGCCATCTTGGGGCCATCATTTATTTTTTTCTAATTTATCAACAATTTATCTATAACAATCTGATTTCTGTTGCTTTGGCTATTGTAAGCACATCTTAGGATACACATACACCCAGTGCCAAGTAGCACAACAGAGAGCAGTGACCCAGATGGGGAAGAATGCAGCAAAGTGGTAGAGGGGAGGTCACAGCAAGAACTCCAGCAATGCCAATGCGTACCAGCCAGACCACAACACAGTCCTGTTTTCTCGTAACCTTTGCTGGTAATTATAGCGCAAGGTGGCTAGGATGACAGCCAAAAGAATGGAAGAAATAAAACCTGTCCACACAAAACCAGGATTCCCTCCATTCAAAACAAGTTTCAAGAAAATTCTCTTTGGAGGAAGAAATAAAGAGTGCAACTGAAGCAGAACAAAGCATTTGCCTATCAACTAGGCAGAGAGCTTATTTCAGGCACGAATGAATAGGAATGCTGAGGCAAAGGGAACAGGGTAGGTATGCCTGAATATAAGAACAATTGCCTGGCATCAAACCAAACCCAGCATCCCACTCACTTGCTCCAGGGTCCTTCCAGGGCACTGAAACAGCAGATTATTTACTTGGGAGATTACTCATGGGAATGCAAACCTGGCAAAATCAGGAAGGCTTCTCCATTTTCCTCAAAACTTCAATTAGTAACAAGAAAGCTCCCCCCTCCCCCATTTTCTTTTTGCAGGTAGAAAGAAAACCTCCTACCCAGTCTCAGGAAGCCAGTTCTCTCAAGACGCCAATACTCATGCCGTTTAGAGGACAAGCTCCCTGCYGGATCATGCAGCAGGATCCCAAGACACTGTATGAGAAGTCAAAAGTCAAGTCCCTGCCAATGGGAGCTGGTGATTCATTCATTTCACAGCCAGTCCTGCCACTTTGCCATATAGCACACCCATTAGAAGTTAAAGATGACCATAGAAGATTTAAATAAAACATGACATGGCACAAACAGATTTACATTAGCAAAGTCTTACCATTTCCTTGTTTAAATACACCATCTCCTCCTCTGAACACCAGAGAGCACATACAATTACCTGCAGATACTTTGCTATTTCCAAGATCCTTTTACAAAACCTGCCCTCAGCTTTGGAGGTAAAGCAGGAGTTGTCCAGGCAGTAGCAAACACCCACACAAACACGAGAGATCGTGGGCTGGAGGCAAAGGAGGAATTCAGAGTCTCGTAAAAGGAGAACTATGTCCTTGTTCTCTAGGCCACATAACTACAGCACAATTCATYAAGCACAGAAAAGTTAAGGCAGCAGACTTTCAGAGCACTATCGGGTGATTCCTTGTTACAGAAAAGGAGCTGCCCTGGAAGCTCAGGGCTTCCAAAAGACGGAGACCCCATTCCCAACTACCTGTCCCTGACATTTTATTTTGTACGAGCTCTGCTGCTCCTCAGGCCCCTCTACAGAATTAATCAAATCACTAACCRGGCAGAAAACACAACCAGGGGAAAACGCAGATGGCTTTCTGTTGGGTTGGTGAGTTGAGGCAGCTCTGCAGGAGACRCAAGCAGGACCGGCGGGAGGACTTCGCCCACCTAGCGGCACCGAACAGCTTGCAGAACCACAGCTGCAGAGTAGTTTTGCAGCACCAGAGACATCTCATTACCATAGCTTCTGCTGTTTATGCTTATAACCCATCCGAGATGCTCACCGTCCGARGCTGGTGCTGAGACTCAGCTCTCCAGCGAAAAGGCCGGGTCACTTGTCRCCCACAGACAAGGGGAGACCTTTTCAGACCTTGCGCACAGCTAGGAAACCGAGTCGCGGAGCAACCGCACGGTCAAGCCGCGGTGTAAAAGCACTCGCGGCGCAGCGAGGCCCCGACGGCAGGAGGCCGAGGTCTGAGGCGAGAGCCCTTCCGCTGCAGCTCGGCGAGGACAGCCCTGCCAGGGCCCCCGGCGCGCCGCCCGTCCCCACGCGCGGCGCGCCCGTCCCCACGCGCGGCGCTCTCCCTCCCCGGGCGCCCGCCCGCAGTCCCGCAGAGCTCCCAGGGCAGGCGAGGACACGAGCCCGAGCCAAGCTCGCCCCCGCCGCCCGGACTGCGGCGAGGCCGCGCAGAGGGCACAACGGATCTTCAACGCCCCTCGAAGGCGCCCGGGGCGGGAAGCGCCTCGCCGGGGAGCGACGCGCCCCGCGGGGCCGCC
>NW_028185162.1:2222364-2257682 GCF_003343005.1 Rhea americana
AGCGGGCCGGGGGCGGGCGGCCGCGCGGGCCCGGCTGCGCCGGAGCGGGCGGCCGGCGGCTCGGTGTGTGCGCTAAATCGCGCGCACCGCGTGTGCGCTGCCGCTCTGAGAACCCCGCGCTGCAGGATTGGACAACCTTGCCGTGCAGCGGCGTACGTGGACTGAAGCTTATTTGCCTTTTCGGGCTTTGTGACCACTTTTGTTCTTTCTTAACAGTCCTTAACGTGGCTGAGAGGAGCTTTATAATCGCGCYGGAGCCTGCGTTACGCCGCAGAGCAGTGTTTGAGAAGCCAAGAGTGGCTGTGCTTGACCCACGTACTTCTCTCCTTTTATTAGGAGCTGGGAGCAAAACCCCTTGCGCGAGGCGTGCTCTGGTTGCAGCACCTCTGTAGCAGGCTACTCTTTCCTAGCTGAAGGCCTCTTTATGCAGCGCATACAGTACAAAGGGCTCTTGTATCACTGATCCAGAAATCTTTATTCCTTTCTCCTTCTGTTCGTCTGTTCAAGTAGGACAACTCTGCTCTTCTGCATTGTTTCATCTTCCTTAGCCCAAGAACCTCCACTTCTGCGTCTCTTCCCGCCTGAAAGAACCACGCGTATCTCTCCATCAGCTCCGTTCAGGTTTTCTTTGTGCTTCTTCTCTTTCCTTGTTTACACCTCTTACTGACAAAGAGAGAAAAATGTAGTCAGTCCTTGTACTGTATTTCCAGAGATGGTCTGGAGAAAAGCTGTTTTATTCARTTAAATGGTGTGGATTTTATTATTCAAGCATAATGATAGAAACAACCTGCCTTACTAGTTATCTCTATGATTAAAGACAAACATYGGAGATCTGATGCTTTCGTGTGGGAGAGAACAGAAAGTCTCATAAAATAGAAATTGTACTTTGGTTATCAATAATTTAGGGTCCTTAAGAAGATTTATATATACAGCTTTATCCTGAATGTCTGTTAAATTTTCTGCATTGCTTAATTCTGTAACACTTCTAATATGAAATGGGCCTAATAGGACTGAACAAGAAGCAGAGCTTCATAACCAGCATCCAGGGAGCACTAATCATTGCATTTGTGCCTGCAGGTGATAAAGGGAGGATTATAAAAGCAACAGAAAAAGAGAATCACCTGCTGGATTAAAGGACCTTTTTGTATATTGCTGTAAAGGTGAGCAACAAAGAGAGAATGAGATTTGAGTCTTTAAAAGATCTGAAAACATGGAGAGAASCAAAGGGAAGTTGTCAGTTCTCTGTGCTGAAAATTCTGGGACAATCTAAATCAAGTACTTTTGCAGAGAAAATCCAGGATTAGTGAGAAAGAGCAGGAGATAAAATGACCTCRCTCTTCCTTACTTTTGTGACTTTGAAGATTTTTATTTTGATGCCTTTTGTTGAAATCTTTTTGTCATATATAACAAGAAAGATACTGGAGCTGTTGCTTAGCAGTTGATATGTAGCTTTAGCTCTCTTCTAAAGCTTTGCTTTCTCTGTTCTCCCTCCCCTTTGGATTTAGCAAGGGTCAAATTTTGATCTCAGTGATGGGAAAGGTGTACAGGGCTGGGAAAGATTTGAAATGCTTTGTAGATTTGCCAAGTGTTGAGTGCACACCTGCAGGATTGCAAAACAACTGGAGAAGTTTGGGAGGCTGTCAAAACTTCCAACTTCAGATCTTGAGGAGAATATAAATCTGAAGTTGAGTAGCCTGGCAGCTGCTTTTTTCTATGTTTCTTGTATCGCTTATCTGGAGGCTGCAGCRGGCCGGGGGCTATTTTGCTTTGTGCGAAGCAAATTGCATCAGAATAACGGTGTAGTGTGCGTTGTTGCTCATTGCCAGAGCTGAATGTCTTGCAGTGGTCATAGTTTCCATGGAACATGTTGGATTGGGGTCTCCTTCTGCCTCAGATCCTAGGATAACTTGGATGCTAGAATAAAGAATTTGTTCTTTTTAGAGAAATGGCAGGTACACTTGTGTTCCTAGTCCTGTGTTCCTAGTCTTGTTAACTTTATGATCACAGTTGAGTAGAACGCACAGATRCACTGTAGGTATGCATATAAACATGAATACATATGATATCTATGTCTCTTTAGAGTTACAGCTAGGAACGCTGCTTAGTGCTTCTAGGTGTAGACTTTAGGCACTGCTTTCTAGGCACTAATTCACTTTGAAGATGGCTTATGATTCTTAGGGAGGTTATAACTACCTAAAACCAAATTCAGCTAAGAGATTGATCAGCTGCTCAACTATGTCCTTGAGGAGAGGTTATTTTTTTGTTTCATTTACATTCATGTAAATCAGAAATAACTCCCTGGAGATTAATGACGTTGGTTGTTTAAGCACAGAATGAGAATCATTAAATATAATACATTTGCACAGCAGATCTCTAACAATAGAGTACTATTTTGCTCTATCAGAGAGCTGCCTGTTTAATCTTGATCAAACCTCTTGTAAGACATATGCATTTATTTAGAGAACACATTAATTGTTAGTTCCGGAACCCCTTGCTGATAGGTAGATTATTTCTAGATGTAGCATTACAGGTAGGATCAGCAAGATATTTCAGAATCGGGAAGCATTTGCCAATCCTTATCAAACCTTTCTGGACTTTAAACTTTTCTGGACTTTACAGCTGGCAGTACTGATTCATCTGTGCTGGGATATGGTGTATCTTGATGTACCAAATGTCTCCCTGTTGTGTTTTTCAGGTACATAATTCAATATCATCTGCCATCCACTCATTTTGTCAATTTGAATAAATTTTGTTCATTTCCTCCAGTTCAATTTTACCATCAGTCTTTCTGGAGCATGGGCTAATTAAGATTTGTGACCACCATCTGACAGAATAGTATTTCTCATAATTACACACTTTTAATTCAATAATGTCTTGAAAAGATTCCCTGTTGGCCTGTACCAGTACTGCTGCTATTACCCTGTAGGAATCCTATTTCCCTGTTGGCCTGTACCAGTACTGCCACTGTTATGTAGTAGAAATGCTGTCTCCATTATGAACACACTCATGCTTGGAAAATAAAGCTTATAGAATAAATTCTGTCTGGAATCAGTAATTATAGGAAAAGTGCTGTGTAGAGCTGCTCTACACGATGGACATGGAACAGTATTGTAAAATTTTATTTCCTAGGTTAGATACCTGGAATGCATCTTTCCAGCGCTAATGTTGGGTCAGTTTTCTGGTTACAGATCTTACATGCATAGTGCTGAGCATGTTAAAATTGCTACTTAAATAAAAATTCTCCTGAGCTGTAGCTCCCTGCAATTTAGCCTTGTATGCAAATGTGCATAGATTTATCTGTTCCAGGATAGATGAGACTGTCACATACTTGAATTCAAAATACTCACAAAGTACTAATAATTGCCAAATGTGATTGATAGTGGGCTTGTAATGTGTCTATTTAAGCAATAAGTTCCACATTTAYGGCATAGATGCTTAGAATTCATGTCTCCCTGCAGCTATAATAAGGAGCCAGAAGAGCAGTATTAAGTTTTCTTTCCTTTATATCCAGGAACACATGGGCCTGAAAAAGGATAGGTATGCTTTATAAAACCATGCAGTGAACAGACTCTTATTTGTATGGTTGCAGAGGTGCACAGGCATTAAATATCCTCTGATCCTAAATAGGAAAAAGTTTTCAGGAGAGAATTAAGAAGGGTAAGAATATATTGTATTAAGCCTGTGGGCCACTGGCAGAGCTACACATCCGAGATAGTAAGGCATGACTAGAATATTAAGATATGCTGCAGATAAGGACTGAGGGGTGTCAGCTAAAATGTACGGAGCTGGATGAGCGCTTTGGACCCCCAGGGTCTGGCAGATGTTACGAATGAGGTCTGCAGGGCATTGGCAGGTTAAAGAGCAGAACAGGAGTGCATTGGGTGTGGTTATTGGCAAAGGGACATGGTCTGTATGTGATTAGAATAAACTAGAGAGATGTTGGGTGAGCTGTAGGAACAAGCTACAAGTGCGCTGGCTGAGCTATTGGGAGAAGGTAGAGATTCGTTAGCTGATCTAGTAGAACATCCTGCAGCAGAATAGCCAGGAAGCTCTGTAACGCGCACAAAGCTGCTGAGCTATTGAGCGCCTTGGCAACACAAGCTCTTTGCTGGATCTCAGTCATCCTTTTCTCACAGCATTTCTTCACTTGTACAAGCCACACTTTTATACCATGGCAGTTCAAGTACTCTGGAAGCAGAGCCCGGGTATCATATACAGTATGAATTCTGGGTCTGATAAACTGTTTGTGAATTTCAGATCTCACTGAGCAAATTCCCTCAACTATTTTGTATGAGAGTGTCTGCAAAGAAGCTGTGTGTTCCTTAAGCTTGAAACGTCCCCCACAGAGTCCACAAAGAGAACTGGACACTGAGGACACTGTTCACGTGGATGCAGACTTCATAGTCCTCACTGCTCCAGAAATGTTCAATATAGTTTGTACCCTAACAATCCAGAGTTTAACACAGTTCTTTATGCATTTTTTTCATCTAGCTGCCTTACTTCCTTTGCACATGCACTGAAATGACCTTGTCTGCATGTTCCCCAAATCAGTATGTAAAACAGTAAGTCTTCCAACACGGGATCATCTTCTGTCTGAGCAATCTAGACCCTGGGGTAACTATCTAAATATTTTTCTTGTCTCTATTTCTTTTCTTGCAGCAAGGCTGCAAGTTTGTTGAATTAATTTCGCCATGATCGCTCCATCTCACAGGTTTTTGACTCAAAGTTCTACACTAATGTATGTAAAACTTCATGCTTCAGGCTGTTAAATTGCTAGGGTTAGCCTTGTGCTTTGGGAAGTAACCCAACCACTTAGAAAACCGTCTGACCAAGCTATTCTCAGATTGCTGTGACACTCTAAATTCACAGCCTACTTGATTTCAGATTAATTTCCCTGAGCAGACAAACCCAAAGTGACAGGAATTAGGAAGAAATTCATCTGCAGGCAGAGTGTAATAGGTGACATTTCTTTTTATTTCTCTCTRTAGCAGCTGGTGCTGGTTCCTGTCAGGGACTGATTAGACAAACCACAGATTTGATCTGTTATGGAAATTCCTCTTTTACTGTGTGACCTTGCTTTCTGACACATTGGAAACAGCAATCGCTTTAGCTGYGGAAGAGGGCATGTCCTCTGTCCCTCGCTGTGACGGGAGATGCCCAGGGTGCCCTTCAGTGCCAGGGATGTGGCATGGTGCCAGCCTGCAGTCTAAGGATCTGGTGTTCTCTCCTTGCCGATGCTTGATTTACTTGATGTTCGAGCTGCTTAAGTGAAATGTTTTAGTAATGGCTACTGCTCACGGTACTGAACTTGGGATATTGTCGAAGATCCAAACATTCAGAGCTCCCGCTGAAGTCAGAGGCTGATGCGGATCTGTAGGAGAGCCTTAGAAGTTCAGCAAGGCACTTTTCAAAACAGAGACTTCCCAGTGGAGACAGAATTTGGCAGCTGCAGTGTCAGAGATTGCCTGAGGTTACATACTATGCCAGTGGGAYGGTAGGAGGAGAATCAACATCTGTTAACCTTTCTGTGCCTCGTATTTTTCATTTATTCTCTGGGGAAATTTGTATCTACCTTTATAGAGCTGGAGGAATGCAGCCAAGGAACTGCCAGTGTTGAGTCCTCGGGGATTCTCCAGTYGTGTGCTCATCTTTCCTGCTCTAGCCGGTCTGACCTTGACATTAGCTCCAGAGTGCTAATTACAGAAAGCATTTTCCCTTCTCTCTTTCTTAGTGGCTTTCCCTACCTCTGTTGTTTTTGTTTTTGTTTTCGTTTTCTTGTTTGTTTGTTGCTTTGTGGCTGACGAGCAGCGAACATTCCCAACTTTGGATTACGCTTGTTTGCCAATTGCTTTAATTACCCAGTCTGTTGTGTTAGTCTTTGACCCGTGGGCTGGGAACAGCTAGGCTTTGGTCTCTTCCCAAACTAAATCCTGCTGGAGCTGCATCAAGTGTTTCTTCCTGAAAATGTGTGCCACCTAGTGTATACTGAACTATGTGGCAGCTGAAAAAGCAAAAACCCACTCTGCTTCCTGAAAGTGGCTCCTTAAAACCGGGTTCATCCCCAGGAGGCAGAAGGGCGGGCCAGGGATTATAATGAGATGCTGGTAAAACTCAGTTATTTGGGGGAAGATTATGCAACCTTTTTTTTTATTATTAACATCAAGTTTTGTTTGGAGAGTGTGTAAACTTAGAATCTTCAAGGTCTCTCTGGAACAAATGGTTGCTTTTCTAGATCTATGTGGAAGATCAGAGCCATCTTTGTATGAACATGTATGAGCAARGTGGCTCAGACATGGCATCTCTGCCCCATACAGATTCTTACATGTGGAAAGCAGCAGCGTCCACCACTGCCTACCTTAGACTGTATATTCCCATATGGGTCAGCACTTCCTACATCATAAACCTCAGAGAGGTTTGGGTTATATGGTTTTTACTAAAAATCTCTAATCCTGTGACGTAAGCAGTCCTGTTTAAAATGAGTAATGTTTCAGCAAAAGCAGKCTGTCTGCATTCACCATCGCCGCAGACCTAAACGGAAATGTGCACTGTGTGCTAGTCCCAACGGACATGTCATATGTAAGTGTTTGTTGTCCCATGGGATCCTGTTGCCTGGAGCCTGCTTGAAATTTTGCCCCAAGGAGAAGTAATGTCATGAAAGGGGATGCAGAAAAGTGAAGGAATTACAGGCATACCCTAGCAGTAATGATTTGCAGTTGTGCAGTGCAAACACAGGTTTTAACTAGCAGCAGGGCAGTAGTTTTGTCTCCAGGCTGTTCCAGGGCACCATCTTAAGATTCAGCCCTGCTCATGTTGTGCAAGGAAAAGAACCTGAAACTTTCACCCTCTCTGCTGTCATCAGTGGTCTTTGGGTACTCAGGTCCCACAGATAAATAGCTGCCTAGCTTAGACACATTCAGTAAACAGCTGAAATTCTCTAGGGGCGTTGGCTGTGCAGTGTCTCTTTGTGTGCCTTAAGGTGCTTTTAGGAAGATGATGTTCTGTGCTTCCCATGCAACAGCCCATACCCAGTGCCTTAGCAGAGACCGTCTGCTGGTTGGGTGATCAGAAGGGAGGCAGCTACTCAAGGGTCCCATCTCCTCCTTCCCCCTAAGGACTGCAGCTGCTCTGCTGCCGCTCCGGATCCCAGCTGGGCAGCACAGATCAGCTGGCCCTTCTGAGAGCCTCCTTTAATGTGGTGTCCTTGAACTGCTCTTTCTCACCTGGCTGCGGTGGTTTCTGCAGCACATTTCTGTCAGGAAACAGATTACTGGAACAAACAAAGGTGATTTTGTTTAGGAAGGGGATGGGTACCTTTTGCTGAACTCCATCTTGCTGCAGCCGTGTGCAAATGCCATTCCTTTCTGGAGGCTGCAGCTGCTGTTTCCACTGCCTTTTCCTTCCCTTTGCTTTTAATGGTGTGTAGAGCTGTCAGAGTATGTGTTTAAAAATAGAAAATAATTATCAAATGAGACAAAAGCTAACCAGTAAGATGCTCTGGGCCATGTGTCCAGCTGCACCAAGGCAGAATTTATGCACCTGGACAGGAGGTGAAACATATATGGTCTTATACTATGATTAGGTCTTTCCCTTTCTCCTAAGGCTATGGAAGCCCATTTTGTTTTGGATGCAAGAGCTATCCTGAATCAGCTCCAACTCCAAAAGTACCTTTCTACTGACCAGTATTAGCTGAAATCATCATGGTAAGCCCTGYTCAAAGCCCCCTTCAGATATGCGCAAATACCACTGAAAATCCAGTTCTTGTATTGAGCTTGGCCCTGTGGAGTTGAGGGAGGATTGAAGGGCTGATTTTCTGTACGGAAAACTAAGCACAGCTGGTGGTGGCCTGATTCAGCCTTCTCACAGGCCTTTCAGATTGCTGGGATCCCAACACAGATTCACGTGCATGAGGAGGACAGGTTCCTGGTCCTGTGATCTCATGGGAGCACTCTGGGTCATGAGGAAGGAGGGAAATCATGGTCCTGAGCTGTCACTAGGGAATGTACTTYTTAGAATCGCACCAGGTACTTGGAGTTCAGGAGCAGCAGAAAGAGCAGAGTAATCCACTGTAAGGAAAGGAGATTGTGGGATGGAGTGAGGATGAGTCTCCCACTCCGTGTGAGAGATTTGCCTGGCTCACACTCACAGGGTGAGAAGAGAATCAGGCATAATGTTTCACAGGAAGAACATACGCCAAAAAAAAAAAAAATACCTGCAGAGGGTTAGAATGGGACTGGAAAACCAATCCAAAAAAGYGTACATCCAAGAACGTGTCAGCCCTTATTCCCTGCGACAGCAGACCATCCATGGAGCTGAAYAGTGCTGCTGAATCAGTTTGGGTATGCATGGGGACCAGTCCTGCTGCCTTTCCACTGTGTTTGCTGTTGGCTGAGCATTGCCCAAGTACCCACAAGCTGCTGCAAGGACAGTATAAATAGAAGAACCTGGTATTTAATTTCTCTAGGAGGCCATCCCTCCTCAATCTTAATGGTTTAGGCTGGTTCTTGGTTTGCATGTATGAACTGAGCTTTGTGGAGAGCTGTGGGTATTTCCTCTTCTCTGTCCCCGTCAAGTTTTGAAGTGTCTAATGAGATTGCTGACGGCTATCAAGATTTGTGTTTTGTTTGAGGGATTAGCCTGAATCTCATCCACTCCTGCAAATACTCCTTGCCCCTGGAATGGCRTTGCAGCCTGCCCCCTAAAGACACAGCTCCCTGAGCTGGTGCGGTGCCCATGTAAACCAACAGTGAGGTGGTACCTGGGAACAGCGTTTGGTTCCCACAAGCACAGCACTGCTCCACGCTGTCTACAAGCCGCAGCTTTTCCTTCCCTTCCCRATCCTGCTGCAGGCAAAGCATCCTTTGTGCTGAGCTGTTCCCTCCAAAATGCAGACGACAGCTAGAAAGAAACTCATAAACGCCTGGTGCTTTAGCTCAACAAACAACAGGGGAAACCTGTAGTTCATTATAATCCAGTTAATGGCTCACAACAGCAACTAGTGTCCTGAGAAACAGAGCAGCCCCCGACAATTCCTCCTGTCAGCAAAAAGATGCCTATTTTTCAGCTTATGACTTCTTTATGTTGCACCAGGCCCTTCTTGTAAATCACCAACGTATTTCCTAGCAATGGTGTATTACATACAAATTAGTTTCTCTCTCTGTACTTTCTAGATAGTTGAAAAGGGAAGCTTTTTTTTTTTTCTTTTTACCCTGGAGGCTCTGCATTTTCTGCAGATTTGTGGGCTGCTTATTTTCCCCAGCTTCCCCCCCGATCCAGCTGCCTGCTGTAAAACAGAGATTTGGCAGCAGCTGCTCTAGGTACTATCCACCTCGATGCAGGTAGCTGTAGTAGATGCAGATGTCACATCGGATGTTGATGTGAGAATGGCTTTGATCAGCCTGACCCATCCAGGGGCTGGGCTTACCGTGAGCATGGTGAGTATCACCAGAGACAGCAGGACCATCATGAAGGTTAAATGGAGCTTCTTTTCCTAGCAAATAAGAGAGCAGAAATTCTCTTCCGTGGAATGTTATAATTAGCCTTTCTTATGTTATGGCTGTTTCCTTGCATAAGCTGGCTATGTTTTCTGTTCCTCGAATCAGCACAAGCGCATAGCTTGCTACTGCCAAACCAATCAAAACACGTTACAGTAGCAATGCAGACATTGAAAAAAAAGCTGTTTTAGATTCTACCCAAATGGCCAGAGAAATATGTCCATGAACAGAGCGGAGAACTTCTTCAGAATGCTGGCTTTATGCTTGTGTTTTTGCATTTAGGGAGGCTTCATCTGTGGTGTTCAAAGTCTGGATTTGGATCTTGCTTCAGTTTTAAAGRTGATTATTCGTAAGCCACATTCCTGGCTAGATAGCCAGGATGGCTGAGAGTTTTTCAAAGTTTAAAAGGCACCTTTGAAACTCTTGCATTTGTGAGCAGATTAATTATAACTTCACTGCTACTGGSAAATAAAAAGTAAATGCCTAATTGCTAATTATTGAACCCATAGAAGAAAGTAATAGCAGATGGGTAACCATGCAGATAGTGACAGTTGTAGCTGAAGTCTGCTTTGTATCAAGTTAAAACACAAAGCCCAGACATTAAAGGGAATAAGCAATCCAGTAGGAAGAACAAGGAAGCAACTGCTGCCTCCACTGAAAGCACGGGTAAAAATCCTCCTGATCATAGGTTCAACTTGTTCAAATCCAAAAGCGCACCAGACTCCTCAGCTTGTTGGAGAAGCTTAAGAATTCACAAGATGAGGAAACCCAGTATTTTGGGGATTCTTTTTCAGTTGCTTTCAGGGCTGCTGAGACCTRTCTTACACTCTCAGGCATTTACTTGCAATGGTGACGGTTAAAYACACGCTCCCTTTAAAAGAAGAGAGCAAGATGCCCATATAACCATGTGACCCCAGAAGAYGGGGCTCTAGGAGATCACCTCCAGCCTGCGAGACTTGCAGGTTGGCAGAACTGTGAATTTGGTCCTAGCTGGGAGCTCAAGGAGACAACATGTACATGCAGAACAGGAGGTGAGGGAGGTAGATGAGAAAGGTTTCTCATGAATTGGAGACTGGGGAACAACAACCCAAATCTTCTGATCTTTTGATTTTGGAGARTTTGGAAAATATTTCCTGGACTTCCTTCTCAGAAAAGAGAGCACAGCTGCCACCAGTGTCTTGGCCAGTGATTGYAGGCTGACCTGTTGAGGGGCCTGATGGGGATGCCCCAAACCTGGTGTCTGGGTGTCCTTCACTGCTGGCTGGGGAGAATAGGCTTGAATCCCTTGAAGGCATATGGCAGGCCTCTCTAATGTCTTCAGCCAAATAGAGAGGTCACCTTTGATGCCTACTGCAGGAAAAGGCCTGCAAAAAGGACTTCAGAAGGGAACTCCCTGTCGTGTCTGTCCAGGAACACCAAGAGAGSACAGTGGGTTTGGTGCCCTTATCCTGCCTCAACTACCCGTGGAAATGGGTCCAATTTAGGCAATGAGGATTTTGCATGAGGAATGGAGCCCCTGAGCAAGTAGCCTCTGWGTCCCCTGGGAAGGACAACAGGCTTCTAGAGTCTCCCCTTCTGCCGGACTGTGGCTGCTGGCGAAGGGATTGACAAAATACTTACAGCAAAATGCTATAGCTGACTTCCCCAAAGTGGGCATTTAGTCATGGCAGAAGACAGTGGAAGGAGGCAGGAAAGGTAGAGGGAGCTAAAAAGCCCCAGTCCTCTCAAATAGCTTCAGGAAACCCTGTCTCCCTTCCCCAGAGATGTAAACTAGGCTCTGCTTTCCTTCAGCAGCACTGAGCCAGAGCCCARTTTAAGCATGTATCCTTGTCTGCCTTCCGGAAACCTGAACCATTCCCCACCCCACTATGTCTCTTTAAAGGTGTTCCTTCTCCTCCTTTCTCTTTCTCTCTTTTCCTCTCTCTCTCTTTCTTCTTCTTCCTCTTCTTCTTCTCCCCCCCTTTCTTTGTCATTTTATTTTGAGATAATCTGCCCTGGGATAGCACACAGTGAACATAGGGCTGCCTTCCTACAGCAGAGCTTTAAGCCAACTTACCTCTGACAGCAGCAACATCCAGTCCCCAAAGGTGAAAAGAGATGACAGGCTGGAGCTGTTCGGTTGATGGATGAGATTCTTTTTCTCTTCCTCCTTATTTTTTTTTTTTGATTTACTAAACAAAATCTCATCTTCTCCTGTGCCTAAGGGAAAAATTCCTGCCTTTCCCCATCACCTTTTGTGGGAAAAGAGGGAATATTCATTTCATCAATTATTTTTTTCTTTATTTTCAACTGACTAGCCAGCTCTTTTCTTTACTTCAAAAGAGAGTATTTGGGGGATTTAATATATCCATCTTTATACTGGAAAGAAAATAACAAGCAGGTATGTGGATTTATGACACTTTTTTTGGTCAGTGTGGTAATTACAAATACATAATGATCCAACGGGGTGATGGAGATTGAAAGATTTTAATTTCTAAGGAGGTTGAATTGTTGAAAAGCAGAAAGAAATCAYAGCTAGAAAGCAGAAAGGATTGGTCCAGTTCTGGGAGTGTGAAACGCTGGCTCAGTTCTGGACCAAGTAGGTTTCATGTTCAGTCAGAAGGAAGGATTTTTCAATGAGTGAAAAGAGCTCTTTTGTCATAATTTGTTTGCTGTGATACAGACTATTTTGGGTAAAAACAGAGATAGGACTGTCGGTGCCCTTTATTAGACCCATGTTCCTTTTGTGTATGTATTGCTTCAGATGCTTTGCTTAGTGCTTAGGAAATATTCGGGCTGTTCATGGTATATGT
Organism: Rhea americana; assembly: GCF_003343005.1. NCBI lineage: Eukaryota > Metazoa > Chordata > Aves > Rheiformes > Rheidae > Rhea > Rhea americana. Next base: position 2,234,648 of record NW_028185162.1, read on the forward strand.
TACTTGTTATATAGGATGTGTGGCTGATTTTTTTCAAACATTCCAGATGCCTGGCAGCTTAAAAGACATTAACTTGAAGGCACTTTCAGAAGCCTTCTGCATTCAGAAATCTTTCAAAACTGATGCTGCAGTTTTTTTGTGCAGTGCCACAATGGCTCATAATGGCTTAAAGTCGGTTTTGAATATACATAAATTCTTAAATAGCCATGACCCCATTGGATTTAAGGAAGATCGGTTCAATCTGTGTAACCCAAGGTGTAGGGAAACAGCTAGGGTGAAGATGGAGGCTGCAGGTGGAAAAATGTAGGAGTGCAGGGTGAGAAAGACAGCCGTGCTGTATCCGCAGGGTGACTCTCCTTGTGGTTGGCGTGTTAATGGTTAATGCTGGCTGCTGCCCCTGCCAGGGGCACAGGAACGTGCTCTGGCTCCTTCACAAAAGTTGCCTGTGATAATAACTCATGCCGGAAACAGGGAGGTGCGGGCAAGTTCCCACTGCCGGCCCCACGCCTCGGCCCAGCTGCACTCAAGGAGGGAGGGAAGGTCCTGGGGGTGGGGGGGAGAAGGCTGTGTGGGTTTGGTGGAAATGCGGCAGCGTGCCTCCCTTGGGGAGGCAGAGGTGCAAGCTGGCCCCTGACAGCCTTGTCTGCCATCAGCCACCCTCCGCGAGGGAGTGGGGAGGGCCTGGCGGGACAAAAGGCGATATTATTCAGAATGGAGCTTCGCTGCGTTATGGATGAATGGAGTATTGAAAAACACAACATTAGCAACTAGATTGATTTTCATCCCTCATAACTGAGCCATTTGTCTGCTGGCAGGTCTCCTCCGAGGGCTTGCTTAGCAGGATTTGCACAACAAGAGCGGGAAGAGAGAGGGAATGCTGAACAGGGTCATACCCCTCTGTGACAGCTCCTCCTGCACCAGTGTGCTGAGGGCTTGCCTAGCTATCTCTAGGGTTGTGTTATGGTGATCTTTAGCTGGTGCGGGCAAAAAAATCCAAGGTTTACTTTGGAAGTTTGGGTGCTCATTGGAAATTCCTTGGTACTGTCCCATGCCACCCAACCTGTGGGCTTGAAAGACCCTGGTAAATCTTTCTGACTTACCAAGAAGGTTCAGAAGCTGAATCTAAAATGCCTAGGGCCTGCTTCAGGGTCAACACTCTTACCTTAGCTCCAGGAACAGAGCCCACCTCCGCTGCATGCTTGTCCACTAGAGTCCTGAATTTGAACAACTGCATGGACATTCACAAYGAGCAGCAGGAATCTGCTGGTGGGGGAGCTGGCCCCTAGGCCCTCGGCTTTCAGCGACATAGAGAGGGGCTCCGAAAACGAAGTGAATCAGGCAGGAAAGTGACTGTAACTCCTTCCATGGGCCAGCCAGGCCCTGAAAGAGATGGAACCAGCGGTCTGAAGGAAGCCTGGGCCTGCAGATGAGCTGTGGGGCAGCGACCAGTTGGAAAGGGAAGAGGTGCACAGCGTCTCCTGGTGCAGCCAACCTGGGGCCCATCTCTCTAAAGACAGACTTTGGTCCTCAGTGTCCAGACAGAGGGGAACATAGGCCTGATTTTTAAAGTTTCTGACCATCAGTAAATGCCTCAAGCAGTAAGTGCTCCTCACTTCAGGAAATCTTGTGCTTCACGTGGACTGAAGGGTCTAACATCAGACCTCCAATTATCTGAAGATTACAGCCTGACTTTACACCATGTGATAGCATCCATATGATATGACTTCTCTAGCAGATCATGATGCTTTCCGATGCTTTCCCAGTTACTCTGGTATTAGCTGGACTGCAGCGAAGTTGCTCTGAACTTACAAAGGTGTAACACAGAGCAGAATTTAGCCCCTAACCAGATCTCTCTCCAGGTTCCCTTGAGAGTGTAAATTAAACAGAGCTAGAAATTCACCACTTCGACAGTAATTTATGAAGAGAGCAGTAAATGAAGGGGAAATTGCATCTTATTATTTTTAATCTCTTCCTCATTTTCTCCCTGACATTCTCCTGTTTCCTTTTGAGCTTGTCCCAAGGGGGTTTGTATCTCATCCCTTCCCYGCACCAGATGAATGACATTGTCATATCTGATCTGTGTTCCCACAGCAATGCCTTTACCACCTTCTTCCCAAAGGAGAAAGAGGGGAAATAATGGGGTCTCATAGGTAAAGCAGCAAGGTTCCCATAAACTTGCTAGCCGAGGGAGGGAGGTATTGTGTCRTGTGGCTAGCACAGGAATGGACTGGGAGCCTGGACTCTTGCTTTTTACAAGGTCTCAGAGATCATCTGTGTCTAGTGACTGGAGCTGTGCAGGAGAGAGCACTTGAGTGTATTAATCCATCACAGGTGACTGTAAGATACTCAGTGATAAGAGCCTTGAAGAGAGATGGATGTATTCTTAGGATGCGCTGGATGGGTAACTCAAGTGCAGTATATGAGCATGCACTAACTGGGCAGGTCTCACAGGGACTTGCATGCAGCTTGGAAAAGAGTGCTGAGAAGGTGTCTGAGAATTTGTGAGATGGGGAGGCAGTTTCTTAARGGGAAGAGATCACCTCTTCACGAAAGCAAAACACAAGAGTGGAGAAGAGATAGGCATTGTCCCTAGAAATGTACTGGAAGGTGAACACCAGAGAGAGACGAGCTGCTTAAGGCAAAGCACAAGGTTGGCCACAGATCAGGTCAGGCTGGGAATTAGGTGAATRTCTCATCAACAGAGCAATGGAAGCTGGAGCAGCCTTGCAGGAGGGGCAATAGGGGCTGGAAGCCTAACTGGACATGAGGTGGAGCACCATCACTTTCCAAACAGAGTTTGCACGGTGTGACTTCCTGGGGCAGTAAGGCCATCCAGTGGCTTGGGAAATACCTTTCAGGGCAGTGTGGTGAGGAAGTCCTTTCCCAGTTCTTACAGGATATTGAATCATTTAATGTGTGTCTCAGTTTGTCCATGGTGGCCCTGTCTCACACGTATGTCATATATGGCACGGAGTGCAGGGGAGACACCTGCCTGCAAGACCTGCAAGTCCCTCAGCAGGGCAAAGCGCTTGTCCCCCACCTTGCTGCTGTGACTGCTAATGCTGGTGTCTGCCTATTTCAGGGGCAACTTCTTATCCGCTTCTCTGAGAGAGCTCGACGACCATCTGTGGGACGACTGAAGAGCGGAAATGAGAATTGGTCCCTGTCCAGTGGCCAGGCGCAGAGTGTGGCAGCCAGGCCTTTGGGTGCTGCGCATGCCCCTGATGCCAGCCGTGCTGTTCCTCCTCCTCGGCCCGGCTGGTGAGCTATCTCTTCGTCTAGCAGGAGGGGATGTGAATTTTAGGCGCGGGAGATCTTCCTTTTGGTCTTGTCATTGGTCTTCTGAATAACATTTTCTTGATGTAGAGGCATAGGCACGAATGCCATAGTGTCCCCAGTGGGATCAAGTGTGGGCAAGAAGAGGGAGCAAGTTCGGCTCTTATCTTCTGCTGTGAATAATGCGTGATGGCAAGTACAGCATCCAGGCCTGGCTGGTAACTGGTGCAGGCAGCTACTGGTGATGGAAATGGTGTGGATGTGGGCCTCAGAGCAGGCAGTCCCGCTGGGCCATTTGCACTCCCAGTTCATAAGAAGGCACTGACAGCCAAGGGACAGGAGCTGCTGAAACCCATTTACGCAGGGGCGATGGGCATGATGAATACTTGTCTCCTGAGGGAATGGGCTAGGCTTGGTACCCTAAATTGCTCCTGGTGGGCACTCTCAGACGAGAGCATTGGTGATTTTCAATCTTGTTTATGCTGACTGCAAAGCATTTAAGTTAAACTGGGAAAAGCTATTCCTATTCTAGACTGAGAGGGTCCACATGAGAGCTGTGTTAGTGTAATTATGCTGGTTTGACTTTATCAGTATAATTATAGTGATGCAGTTGGTAAAACCTTTCTGCCTCAACAAAGCTAAGACAAGACAAAGCAAGCTCGGAGCTAGGCAATTAAGGTGTAGTCAGACACTGCAATTGGATTAAATGAGTTTTAAAAGTTCACATCCCCTCAGCTGGTGCTTCCCATCCCTGGAGCTCCTCTTCTGGTGGTAGTGCCTGCTCCCYGAGCCGAGATGCAGGGACTCCCTGCAGGAGCCTGTTCCCCTGCAGAATTAGAGCAGGTTCGTCTCAGCTTCCAAGGCTGCTCCTTGCAGACTGCTTAGGCTCAGCTGCCAGAGTGTCTGACTGCCCCCGCTCCGCGCAGTGAGGATAAGCCCGGTCACCTCCTCCCTATGGGAGCATTTGCTATAGGACTTTGTAACTCTAAACCTCTGGTAGGCAGGAACCAGGCACTCTTGGACTGTCATGTTTCTTTTTGTGAATGGGCTCAGCTAAGTTGATAATGAAGGACAATTTGTCCTCYGCTTTGGTGGGTTTATTTATAAATGTACCCTGAAAGGGACCGTGTTTACTTTGAGCTAGTTGGTTTTTTTTCTTTTTTTTTTTTCCTTTGTGAAGATGGATGATCAGAGAAACTTAGGAGGCTTCATCTATTCTGCAAAAATACCATTTTAATGTTTCCTCATTAATGTAGAAATACCCGGAATATTTCTTCTGGTCTCTCTTGACTTTGCTGGAGGATGCTCCTAAATGAGTATTTCAAAGCTTTGACTTTGACCAAAGGGGCATGAATATTGAATATTTAACAACGCCCTTTTCATCCACTGCTTTTTAGGGACTGGAGTGGAGTAGATCTTAAAAACCAAAGCAATCAGAGTCAGACACTCCTCCTAAAAACCCTTCCATTTCCACATTTTTGGTGCAGCTGTGGTTGCAGCTGAATTATGTCTCTCCGAGGTGGGAGCAGGTTCTCAGCATGGGAGCAGCTCACACTGCCACGTCCTTCCCTGTCCTCTCCCTCAGTGAGCTGGTCTCTCCGTGTGTTTTCTTGGTTTCACCTGTTCCCACCTCTGGCTCATGGGAGCAAAGGGGGGGGGGGTCTCTCTCAGAGCTGCAGTGATTCGTGCTGGGACAGTTTAAGAGGATCCTTCCCCACTTAGATACGCTGCTTCCGAGCTGGGTATGGCCGAAGCAGATGCTTTGGCAGGTGTCGATCGCTGGTCACACAGCCCGGCGTGGAGCTCAGTTCTCGCTCGTGTAGCAGGTTGTACGCTGCAGCAGCTGGGCGACTCCCCACCCTGCTAGTGTTTAGCTGCGGTGGCTGGAAAGGTCAGCAGCRCTTGACCATAGCGGGCGCTGCTCGGCTTCTGCGGTTGATCCATGCAGGATGGCAAGCTGTGGGAATGGATGGCATCTCAATCCTAGACCATGCTTCTTGTTGCTAAGTGATAATTACAGTGACACAGTTGTTTTACTGTCATTTCTCATGGGGCCTCTAGGTCTTTCCTTGACAGCCCTTTTTTTGTAGCTGACTTAACGCTCTGCCAGGCCACATCCTAACAAGGCAAAAGGGACTGTGAGTTCATGGGTTCACCCTCCCCTTCAGGTTCATGTTATATTGCTTTTCATGGCTGTGATATCCGCCTCCTGAGTGACAGGACCTGACCTTTATGTTGTTGCTCCAGGGAAGAAAGACAGAACTGGAACAAGCAGGACAGGGCTGGTTCAAGCCAGGTGTGAGAAAAGAGGCCAGAGAGCCAAGCAAGGGTATATTGATTGGCCCCTGGTTGCTATAATTAATGTGAGGGGATTTAATTTGTTTGGAACATGTATTGCAGAGGGAAGGGCTTTGGAGTCAAAAGTTTCTAGCCAGAGGCTTTCTGGATGTGACGTTGGATTTGTGCTTTCGTTCCTGCAAGCCCAGTGCTTACTGAGAAGAGCCTGCCAGACGAATTACCAGTGCAGGGGATTAGGCCTGCTGGTTGCAAACTGGTGGGGCAGGTGAGCAAGTGGGAGCCTCAAAGCAAGGCTGTCGGCAAGGTGAGGAGGGGCCCGGGCTGAGGTGCTGACGCTCCATGTGCCAGGTCCCATTGCCCAGGACTGTAGAGAGGAGAGGCAGGGTTGTGACAYCCGAGCCACACTCCTGGGCTAGTCAGAGACCAAAACTGGGGTCCCAGTTTGTGTCTAGCCATTAATTTGCTTATGGTGGGGGTGGAAAGGGAATCCACAGCTTGCTCATGCCAGGTTGAACTTAACATGTAGGGTCTGTGCAGCAGCAGGAGGGGGGTGATAGCTTCCCCCAAGACACCTTGATGAGGAGATCCTAGCATTGCCGCTGTCTTCCTGACCATGCCTTGAAACACCCGGAGAAGAGGCTCCTCCAGCCTCATCCCATCCTCTGCCCCTTGCGCTGGGAGCTCCCCAGCGAGGAGGGAGCAGAGGGGACCCCACTTCTTTCAGAATTGAGGCCAAGAGGGTTTTTATATCCAAATAATCCTTTAGCTGCAGGAGAGGAGGGGGAGCTGGGAGCAGCAGGCCACTGGATGGAGCTGTTACTCTGCTTATTCCTGGCATCTCCGTTCCCTGCCAGAGGAAAGCTCCTTCCACACCCTTGGGGTGCATGGCTGCTGGGGAGGGTGCTTCCTGGAGTCCTTACTTAAAATCCTGCTGAACTGGGTGTTGATTATATTCTGCCAATGTTTGGCTGCTTCTAGTTGCTGCTTGTTCACTAACGGGAGAAGACTGAGAATTACACAGCCAAAATCCTACGGCAGCTCCATTCTTTTTGTTTCACCTGCCTGTAGAGATGCTTATGGTTGAGCACAAAGCAGAAATCACCAGGAAATCCATCTGTTTCCCCAAAGCCTTCCCTCCCATCACCCATCTTGGGGCTGGACACAGCCTGGCCCACATCAAGCACAAGAACCCTGTGGGCCAGGCTCCYAACATGCCAAGGTTGGCTGAAAAACAGGAGATTGAAAGAAATAGAATAAATGTTGGTGCATTTCATTTCCCCTCCTATCTGTGAGTAGAGAGCAATCATTTTTTTTCCGCCACGAGGGTTAGAAATTTTTGAATGAAAGTGAGACTTCCATTATATTCCAGGACTCCAGGAGAGAAGGACTTGAAGGAAAGCACTACGTGTTGCATGATGGTGTGCTGCATGTTGCAAGTCTGGTGCTGTCCTTCCTGAGCCAGCTGGGAACAAGAAACTCTCATCCTGACTTTCCAGCACCCCCTGATTACATCAGCCCTGCCCTGGCTCTGCTAGAGTTGCAGAAGGAGGGACAAACAGCAGTAGCCAATGGATGTTACAAATTACATGTGCCCTGGGGTGCTGCCTGCTCCACCAGTTACACGAAAGCAGTTTTGTTTAATTGGGAGAACAAATGAAGAGTCCCTGCTCTCTCCAGCACTTGCTCTTTCTGCTCCGCAGAGCTCGTTGCAGGCTGCGGCAGAATATTTCTGAGACAGCCTCTTGTTAAAACCTTGGCAGTGTATCCTGGGCTCCAGTTACCAGAAGGGATCAATTACCAGCAGATGATTCTTGGCTGAGTCTGCTCTGCTTGCTCCTCTTCACTCTCTCTCTGGTCAGGTCAAGTTTTTAATGTTGTTGTTCTCATTTCCCAGGAGACATCCAGGCCATCCCTGCTGTGGAGGAGGGAGAAGGGTCCCAAGGGTCTTCAGTCTTCTTTCCCTGATTCCTTGAGAAAACTGTAGCTAGTGGGTTCCTCAGGTATTCACACTGCTGTGACAAGGGTGTAAGACACTGCACAAGAAAAATGATGTTTTGAGAGCGTATGTGTAACCTGTAACTAGCACATTTCTTTACTTAAGAGACCAAAGTCCGTCTGCACTGTGTGAGAGGATCCTGGTTGCTGGGTACTAGTTCGGGGCTTGGTTCTCTGTTGCCTTCCCCCTCAAGCAGTTGACCACATTGATAGACACCAGGGACCAGCATATCCCAAAGCAGCACAGCAGGGATGATTGGGGAGAGGACATGGGCCCACACCTGTCTCACTCCACATCAGTCTAGTGCAGCCAGATCTGTTGGTGTTGGTAAGCTGCAGCTCTTCGTGTGAGCTGGAAACAGATCTCCCCGTGGTTTGCTTATCACACAGGATGACCCCAGGAGCAGAAGCGTTAACCTGCATGCTGTGGTGCAGCAGTGATTGCCTGCAATTCTCCTGTGTTTAAGGGCTGCCTTCTTCCATCCAAGAGGTGGCTCCATGGATATGTTGGCACATGCATATACATACACAGTTTGCAAATATTACTGACTGCATTGTGAAAAAGAAGTCATATAGAAATGCCCAGTGCAGCATTTTCCATCAGTAGATCACCCACAGGTTTCTCATGACAGGCAGAATCATTTCTCCTCATTCCCATCTCATCCCCCAATTTTTCAGATAGGGAAACTGAGAGCAGGGAAGGAGGACAAGGAAGTATGCTGTCCAACGCTTCACAACAAGTCTGCAACAAAGCCAGGAATAGAAATGAAGTCTCTGGAGACGCAGCCCCATGTGCAATCCACTTGGGCCTGCTGCTGTCAGTCACCATTTTCACAATACAAGCTGCTGGCAGTGAAACAATGGAAGGAGAAAAAAGAGAGAGAAAAGGCTCCTTCTGTCTGAAAGCTAGCAATAAGCTAGCAATTCTCCAGTGTGAGCCGGGAGAGCAGCTTGGTTTCATTAAGCTGTTAATAGCAACCCTTGGCACCTCTCTTTCACGTTTCATCTAAGGATTTCAGGGAGCTGCACAAGCACTGGTGAACTAAGATTTAGGATAGTCGTGGGGGGGACATGTAATCTAGTGGTTATAACACATGGGCAAGAACGAAGACGCCTGCATTCTTCTTTCCTATGGGAAGGTCCCACTGCAGACCAAAAATAATTCACACCATATGCTGTTGCCTCAGTTTCCTCATCTGCGAAGCAGATGAAATGATGTTCTGATGTAGTGTTTTTCTTTTTTTCCTTACAAAACTCAGATCTTTGTGGAAAAGGGAAGACACAAGAAAGCTGAAATTTCAAGTGCTCAGGGCTTCCAGAATCAGCTCCAATGAATTGTTTAAGACCGGAGAGCTCAAAGGCAGGATCTGAGCGGCCTCAGAAGCAAACTGAATGGAGATGTCCCCCTTCTAGCAGACATGCAACACAGCAGTGTGCAATACTTGCTTCTATGCTATATTTTGAGGAACTGAGTCGTGTGTTGGCTCTGCAACAGGGCTAATTTCATGAGTTAAGACAGATCTAGCAGCCATAGGGATGCACCTTGGTTTTACACCTGTAACTGCCCAGCAGTTCCCAGCAGTATCCTCCTTCCCTGGTCTTTACTGTTGGGATGCCCAGATACAAGGGATGTTCTGCTAGTGTAACACTGACCAATACAGAACAACATAATTTATCCCTGAAGCTTGGACAGTCATCTGGACTTCAGTGTGATTTGTAAAATGTAGCAGTGTGCTAAGAAGGGGCTCTTCATGAAAGGTCATCCCTTACTCAGCAACACCTGACCATTACCAAGAGCCTGCAAGACAAATCCTGCCCTTAGAGAGCCTTGTAGCTTGAATAGAAAGAAAGCAGGTTACTTAGGAGAGTGGAAATACTCCTAGGGTTAGAGCCGCTGATTTCTGGAGAGCACACACGGCTGGTCCGTAGGGGCGTGCTGGCTCTGCTGGCCTTCAGCAATGCCCTCCCGAATCACTGCTGCCGTCATTCTTGGAGTTACCTCCTTCCTCTGCCTGCTGCAAGGACACTGGAGAGATCTAATCCTTTTCTTCCTCTGTTTCAGGCAACATCTCTGAGCCTGCTCTGTTGCCATTCCCAGGTGAGAATCTCTTCTTAGAGCTGCTTTTCTCTGGAAAGTTTTGTAGTTGAAAAATATGCATTTTTGTTAAAAATGGGGGTTAGGGAATTTCAAAAAGAAAGCATATTGGTTTTGAACAAAAAACTGCAACAAAAAGCTGAACTTCTTCACAGAAAGGAAATAAAGATTCTTTAATATCCCTATTCTGCTTATTATCATGAGAGGAAGATTTTGCCACCTCCTGCTATCTGCCTGTCACGGTGTCATTCATCATACCCAAGTGAATAATTCCCTTGGCACTGCAAGTCAGGGTCACTTACATGCATGTTCCCTCTTGCCAGCAGTCTGAGAAATCATTTCCATGCCACCAGTTCCCACTTGGGAACAACTCTGGATACGTTTGTTGAGACTAATAACAATTTGCTAATTGCATCTTATCACTTGTCACCGAAGTCACGTGTCATCACATGATGTCACATGATAGCTTTCCTCTTCTCCTGTTGGGTAGTTTCCCAGGCCATTAGTAGTCAAGGTGGTGGGGTGATATTTTGTCTGGTGCAAATACTTAGGCAAAGATGTACCAAATACTCGCATCCGCTGTTTTCGACAGAAACCTGTACCTCACCAGCAAGTTAACAGCTGACTTGTGCTATAGCTAATGGAGTCAGTTGTTTAGTTTAATTAGCAGAAACCTATGACTTGATTCAGAAAAGCTTCAGGCCCTCTCTGTGACATCTGCTGAACGGTCTTCTGTGCTTGCCATCTCCTAGCCACAAGGCTACCGCATTGCTTGCTGAGCAATCTCTGTGTGACCCTCCTTTCAGAAATACGACTTGCCAACGGGCCGAGCCGGTGCCAGGGGCGAGTGGAGATCTTCTACAATGGCTCCTGGGGGACGGTGTGTGATGATGACTGGGATATCGTGGATGCCAACGTGGTGTGTCGCCAGCTGAGCTGTGGCCATGCCATGGCCCTCCCAGCCACCATGACCTTTGGCCAAGGGAGTGGACCCATCTTCCTGGACAATGTGGATTGCAAGGGCCAGGAGGCAGCTCTGAGCGAGTGCTGGAGCCATGGCTGGGGCATCCACAACTGCTACCACTATGAAGATGTGGCTGTCATATGCAATGGTAACAAGGCTTGGTTCCACGGGGGCAAGGAGGGGATGGGGGTGCTAACAGTGTGACAAACCTGAGCGTTTATACACCCTCTGGGGGAGCCCAGCAGTCAAATCTCAGAGCTTTTTCCTCTGAAGCTGGGTCAGCCAAATGTCTTCTGACTCCTCCCTACCCCATTTTTAATCCAAGTCATCTCCCAGCTCATCACTTCAGTGCTCCCTAGGTGACTAGCCTGTTTTGTATTCCTCATCACGGCCAGGTCAGGGACTTCTCAACCTCTCCAGAGTGATCCATGGGGATAGAGCACGTACCCACCCACGCTGCTGGCTCTGAGTCAGCCACTGCCCAAGTGCTTTTTCACCTCTTGACTGCCCTTATTTGAATTGCTGAGCTTTTCAGTAGGAAATGTTCCTAAAGGTGAGAAAAGAAGTGGGAAGTGTTTGAACTTGACTTGTGAAAGTGGAACACCTCCGTGTCAACCCCTATATACCATACACGTTTGCTCTTTACCACTGCAATATAGCTTGTGCATCATACAGCGCATAAAAAATTGTCTGCTGTGTTTTAGCATCAAACACTGGCAAATGTGAGGATGTGCAGACCCAGAGCTCGGCCACAGCTGCAGATGCTCAATTAATTTATATTTCCTGCAGAAGGGGGAGGGTTGGAAAGGGAGGCTGCTGGATTAACTGATGGATTGATTTAGCAGTGACTGGAGAAAGGAGGTTATGGATTGGGCTGGCGAGGGAGGAACCTGACTGAAGATGCAGCTAGAGAGGAAACACGAAAGGACTGAAGAAGGGAGCAGGGGAAGGTGGGTCTGGGAGGRGAGGAGCGGCTTGAGCTTTTAGGCGTTTTTTGGTAAAGGGAGACCCACGCTGTGAAGTATGCAGTCATTAAGAGGGTATGGTTTGAGGGGGCTCTCAGGGGAGACGCAGGACTTTCAMCTAAGCGTTGGGCAAGGCTGATCTTCGAGGGGCGGCGCTGCCTCGCCCTGCGCAGCGTGGGCGCAGGGGCGCCCGCTGCACAGCGGTTCCCAGGAGGYGCAGGCCCGAACACGGCTGAGGTGGGGCAGTGCGTCCAGCTGACAGTGCCACCCCCCCCGGAGCCCAGCGCGCACCTCTCCGCCGCACCGCAGCCCTCCTGCAGCATTCCCAAGCTGAGCCGACAGCCAGCACGGCACAGAGCGTCTCGGCATCAGCTACGGTCCTGTGGGAGAAGCGCGGCGGCTTCGGCCCTCACAGGGCGGCAAAATTCAGTTGGTGGAGAGGCCTTGAGCCATCCTGGGCTCCCAGGAAAGCTCCCCACGGGCAGGAAGGGGATTATCTTTGTTCCCAAATTACAGCAGGCCGAGCGAGGCGGAAAGGCTGTGTGATTTGTCCGAGGCAGGCCAAAGGCACGGCCGGCCAGCCATTGCTCGGCACTGCGAGTTCCCACCGCGCTCGCCTGAGGTCTGGGACGTTCTGTGGCGGTTTGTGGTGTCCTGGCTCCTGGATCGCTGCCGTTACGTCGGCTTTGCTTTCAAAGAGCGAGCTTGCTAGCTGTCGTGGTTACAGAGAAAAGCACGAAGTCAGGCGCGGCTCACGCGCTGTCAGCGTTTCTGCGAGCAGAGCGGTTCGCACAGCGTTCCCAGCGGTATTTCCCTCAGCCATTTTGTGTGCCTGTGGCCAGTTCTTGTATGCTTTGGCTCCGTTCTCCTACCCAGTTTACCACCCCAGCCCGCAGAAAGTTTTACCAGCACAGGCAGTAAAACGGGCTGACATAGGATGGGAATTACAGTTGCTTAAAACAACATTGTTATCAAAAGAAATACACATGAAACCATCAGGAAAATTAAAAGATTACTGTTCTTTTCTATCTTAATGCCGTGGCTTTGAATCCAGTGCCTTGACGGGGGAGAGCCTTGACTCCCCGCTGCCCTGGCGTTATCATTTGGCCCCAGTGGCTGTGCCAGGCCTCTGGGCACGTGGAGGTGCAGCTTCTCGCCAGCCTGCAGTGGAGAGCCTGGCCCCAAGGGCCTTGCCTTTGCTATGCAACTGCAGGTCCCTCTTTCTTTACCCTTGGGGGTGGTTTCATTTGGTGCAAGCCCTTCTGCTTTCGTCAGGCTGGCGGGGTTCGTGCGCTGGGCAGCGCGCGTGCCGGTGCGTGCGCAGCGCTGCTTGCGCCGGTGCGGGAGGAGCAGCGGAGCAGAAGTGTGTGGATGCCTGCGGTTACAGCAGGGGCACCGCTTCCAGCTCACCCCCGAAAGGATTTCTACAGGCAGAAACTGATGCCATCTCTTCGGTTCCCTTTTCAGAGCTCTCACCCACGCAAGCAAGCGAAGGACCAACCAGCAGGACCGTCACAGCCTCAGTGCAGCATGGGGAAAGTAAGCTGCTCTGCCATCGCTCCCCTTCACACAGGGCTCTGCCTGCCTGAGGTCCTTCGGGGAGAGGCTGGTAGAACGTGTCTGTCACTCTCCCATCCACCAGCCCGATATCTGCTTCCCCTCCAAACCTCCATGAACCAGCCCAAGCCCTCTGGCTAAGAGGGGAGGACCTCTGGGGACTCCATTTTGTGCCTGCCATGGTCAAATCCTGTCACAGAGGGTTATCACGGTTCCCATCAATAATGCTGCCTGAAAACCGTGCCTCTTCCAGCCAGCCTCCAAGCTCTAGGCCAGCTTCTTTGCCATCACAGGCACAGCCAGATCCAAACTCCCTTGGATCATTACGCCATGGAATCTGCCCTCAGGGTGAGAGCGAAACACTTCTCACTGCCTGCTGTTGTGCTCTAGGTGATGGCAGCATCCGCCTGGTGAGCGGGACCGACACCTGCCAGGGCCGGGTGGAGATCTTCTACCGTGGGAACTGGGGCACCGTATGTGATGACGACTGGGGCCTGAGTGACGCCAGCGTGGTGTGCAAGCAGGTGGGCTGTGGCCAAGCCCTGGATTACAAGAGCAATGCCTATTTTGGCTACGGCACGGGGCACATCCTCCTAGACAACGTCAACTGTGACGGCAGCGAGCCCTTCCTCTCTGCCTGCTACAGCCTTGGCTGGGGGATCCACAACTGCGGCCACCACGAGGATGCTGGAGTCATTTGTACAGGTAATGGAGCAGAGCATTGCCGTTAGGACTACCCTACTGCTGGGGTGGGAGGAAGTGGGGACCTCTCGGCCTCCAAGCAGAAATCAAGCCACAGAGAGACACTGATGTGCCCAAGGTTGTGCAGGGAACGGAACGTAGGTCCTTGACTACGCTCTTGGCTGCTGAAGCATCCTTTTTCCTTATCTGCTGTCAAGCTGGCATGCAGGAGAAGGATAAAACACAGCGCTGAGAGCAGGAGAGGCTGGGACGTGTCTGAGCAGCAATTTGCAAGGGAAATGACTCTGCCTGCCTGCGATTTCCCTGCTCTGTTTGGTGGAAAACAAGCTCCCTTGGTCCGGAAGTGAGTGATTGGCTGTCAGCAGATGGGCGCTCCGCCAGGCCCAGCCTGCCTTTCTCTTCCCCTCTCTAAATTATGTATTTCTGTCATTATCCACTGATTACCATTTATAATGTTAATAATCCCCTTGAATTCCCTCATTATCATGGCTAATGACTGGAGCACTAAGTGCCGTCACTTTCGCTTTCCCACTATTAGCTAACAAAGCGGCTGATGTGGGGAGAAATGGGCAATTTTCTCAGGCTGCTCCTTTCTTCCCCAAATATCCTTTGTGCTGGCTGCGGCGGGAGTGGGGAGCGCTGGCCTGGCAGCTCACCCGGGCGGAGAGCTCATGGGGCAGCTGCCCTCCAGCCCCTTGGCACTGCCCTTGCTCCATGTGACCCAGGAATAACCAGGCGTAGGTTTTTTGGAGAGCTTGCCATCTGCCTTGCTGTCTTCTGCTGCTCTGCCRTGCTGTTGTTGACCCTGTCTGGGTGGGGGTGATAAATCTTTTGCATATTAAGCTTTGAAAAAGCGAGGGTCTCCTTGGCCCTGGTGGGAACCSTGCTACGAGCGTGGTTTGAGCCTGAGAAATACCATCTCCAGCCCTTCTCTYACCAGCTCAGCACTAAGGCAAAACTGCACTGGTGGCACTGGAGATACCGGGATGAAYGAGGTCTAACCTGCTGGCTCCTTACCCTGGATTACCTCAACCACCCTGATCTGCATCCTGGAGTCAGAGGTAGAGAGTTCACTGCTCTTCAGCTTCTCCCTGTACATGTAACCTCTGCCTCTCTGTGTCACTGCAGGGCTGGACATGTCCACCGTCACATCCTTCACCACCTCGATGGCCCTGGAGTACGAAGAGATGCTCACTGCCACAGCCACAGGTAGGCTGGCACTGGCCCGGGCCGAGCAGGAGTTCTGCAGCCACCAGCCTTGTTCTAGGGTCGTAGCCAGGAGAGCCAGCCTGGGGCATTTCGTTGTCCACACAGAYGGGGCTTCCTGCCCAGGGGGCTCTGAGCCAGGTCCTGGATACCTCTGATAASTGTGGCATGGCCACTCCTGGGGTCCAGACACAAGGCTTTGGGGTGCTCTTCACTGGTATTTTCCCATGGCAAGGTCCCAGGGAAATGCCTGGCAAAAGATGGCCTCCTCCTCCCCATGGGAGTTTTCTCTGGAGCCACCACRGTGCCTAGATGCCCCCAGTGCTGTTGAGGGTGAGGCATCCCACATCGRGTGGGTGCAGGGCGTGCGATAGCTGTGGGTACTGCACCCCAATGCGTGCGTGTGTCCCTGTGCTTGGCTCAGCAGCCACGGACGGTGGAGACCAGCCCTCCCAGGCGACCGAGGTGACCACAACRGCTCTCCTTACCATAGAGCAGGACAGTAAGTGTGCAGCTGCTGCCAGTCTGCRTGGGGCCTGGCACGGACCCCCTCCCGGGCCATGCTGGCACAGCCCCTCTGCACTCGGCCCAGAACCTCAGCAGCTCTCTTTACTAGACCCCTTACAGCCCGGGGTGCAGACTCGGTGCTGCTCGGGATGCGCCCTGCCCACCTCCCCCCACGCCGTGGCACCCTGCATCATTTAGGGGCTGGCACGGCAGCAGAGGCCACATGGTGCTGTTCCCAAGGGGTGGGCGGGCGCCGGAGCACACTGTTTCCTCCGTCCTCAGCGTGTCCCGAAACGAGGGCAGCTGTAAGGGCTGCTGCTGAGCCCTAGGCTGCAGTGGGAGCATGCCCCACACCCCCAGAGCTTACCCCATGCCTCCAAGAGGTCATCCTCCAGCACCCAGAGGCTCTCCCATGCTCCCAGAGGTGACCCACATCCCCTGAGGGTTACCCCGTGCTCTTAGTGTTCACCCCATGTCCCCAGGGGATCTCCACACCCCCATGGCTCACCCCATACTCTCAGGGKCACCCTACTCCCCAGGAGGTTTACCCCACACTCCCAGGGGTCACCCCATGCCCCCAGGGAGTTACCTCGCATCCCCAGGGCTGACCCCATGCCTCCCCATGGGTTACCTTATGCTCCCAGGCACCACCACTCCTCCCCAGGGGATCTCCCAGAGTCACCCTGCACCCTCTGAGGGTTACTCCGCATCCTCAGGGGTCACTCCGTGCCTCCACGGGTTACCCCATGCTGCCAGGGCATCTCCCACGTTCCCAGGGTATCACCCCCCCCCAAGAGATCTCCCGGGGAGAGATGCCCCCATGCCCCCAGGGAGTTACCCCACATCCCCAGGGCTCGCTCCATGCCTGCTCCAGGAGTTACTCCAGAGGCTCCCCGGGAGTATCCATCCCCTGTACCCAAGAGATCTCCCAGGGGTCACCCCAAGCCCCTGGGTGACAGCAGGGTGGATGTCGGACGGCTTTGAGGCTGCGGTGCCTGGCGAGGCTCCGTGCCTGGTGCCCGTTGGTGCTCGGTGCCTGRTGCTCAGTGCCTGGCGGTGCTCGGTGCCCGGCGGTGCTTGGTGCCTGATGCCCGGTGGTGCCCGGCAGTGCCTGATGCCCGGTAGTGCCCGATGCCTGGTGCCTGGTGCCCGGCAGTGCCCGGTGCTCAGCAGAGCCCGATGCCCGGCAGTGCACGGTGGTGCCCAATGCCCGGTAGTGCCCGATGCCTGGTGCCCAGTGCCCGGCGATGCCCGGTGCACGGCGGTGCCCGGCAGTGCCCGGCGGTGCCCGGCGGTGCCCGGTGCCCGGCCGTGCCCGGCGATGCCCGGTGCCCGGCCGTGCCCGGCCCCGGCGGCGCGGCGTTGCTGTGCCGTGCCGGGACCCACCCGCAGGTGGCGGCGTGCGGCTGGCGAACGGGAACGGGAGCTGCCGCGGGCGGGTGGAGGTGCGGCACCGCGGCGCCTGGGGCACCGTCTGCGACGACGACTGGGACTTCCCCGACGCCCGGGTGGTGTGCAGGCAGCTGGGCTGCGGCGCGGCCCTCCACGCCACCGGCCTCGGCTACTTCGGCTACGGCAGCGGGCCCGTGCTGCTGGACAACGTGGGCTGCGCCGGCACCGAGGCCCGCCTGGCCGACTGCTTCCACCTCGGCTGGGGACAGCACAACTGCGGCCACCACGAGGACGCCGGYGTGATCTGCCGAGGTGAGGKGCGGGTGGGCACRAGCATCCCCCCCCCRCCCCCCAAATCCGGAGCCAGYGCAGCTCTCCGGGGGCACCCGTGTTCCCTGAGGAGCCTGCTGTGACCGAGGTGGTTTGCTCTTGCTAACGTTGCCCTTGTGGAGCAGTACGGCCTGCAGCGAGGCCGGCTGGCCAAGCAGCTTCCTTGGGGAGGCGGTGGTGGATCACATTGCCTGGGGCCATGTCAGGGTCCTCCATGGGAGGCTCCATTAAAGTCCATCTCAGTAGCTTTGAGATCCCCCAAGATAACAGCTCTAGAATGGATTCCAGCCCCACAAAGGCTGACCATGGGAAACAGACGCCTGCTCACCGATTCCTCTAAAATAGCATGGTGAGATGTGAACCCCAAGGGGAGAGCCTCATTGACCCCAAAGGCTGGTCTAGGGTTCCTCCTTACGAGCAGAGCACAACACTGCTTAGATGTTTTGGAGGTGATGGCTGAAGCATGGGTGACACTTGTGCCAAAGCAGGGTGCTTCTCCCTGCTGAGGCTATAAACACACTGACTGTGACTTCCTGCCTCCAGCTGGCCTGTGCCTGTCCTCTGCTCGCCCCACATTGCTTGTGCTGGGGCTCTAACCTGATGCTGAAGACTGTAGATGTCTCCTTAGTTGGTTTTCTCACCCCTTCCCTACTGTGCCAGGTGCTGATGACTCAGGAGATGACTTCCAAGAAGCTACTTTTACAACCGCCACGTTAGTCCCAACTCATCCCAAGGACGGTAGGTATCTTGTGTGAACAGGAGTGCCAGACTACCCCTGGGAGAGGTCTGGAGCTATGCATTGGCAGAGAGTGGAAATGGAAGTGGTTTGGGTGGAGGCCAGCGACTTTGATAGTGACTGAAACACTAATCTGAAGCAGCCCAGTTGTGTGAGGGAGAAAAACTGTGCTCATGGCTCTCCTAGCACTGTTAAGCTGTGGATCTCAAAGCACTGTCAACTACTTGCTGCTACAGTCTYCCAGTTGTCTCAGTGTCCCCGAGAGGCTGACCAGGCAGATAGCTCAGTGGTGGGGAGATGGCATGGTTTACCAGTGGGGCTGAGCCAGCAACAGAAGTTGTCTGGGCCTTGAATCTGAACATCCACTTCCCAGCTCCAACTGCTGTGCCGTGTTTTTCACCACCATAATGCTTTTGAGGTCAGTCCTAGCTTTGGCATAATCTGTGGGCATCTCCTGTGCACTCTGCTTYCTTGTCTGTGAGGAGGTGGTGCCAGAGCTGTGAGGAGCAGCAGTCATCTGCCCTGCTTTGGAGGTGCTGCCTAGAAGAGGCAAGGGAGACCTGCTTTCCTTGTCCCTGCTGTGGCCTGCCTGGATGGAGCTCCTTTCTCCACCGGCAGCAGGAAATTAATCCAGCTGGCTGTTAGTATTAATGAAGGACTGAAGGAGCAGCAGCACTGCTCTTCCCTGTCCCAGGGCAGCAAGGCTGAGATCTTGTGGGTGCAAGCCATCCTGGAGAGCAGAGGTGGATCCAGCACTGGGGTCATGGAGGACCCTGGCCAAGGCTGCCCCAGTGCTGTCTCACTGCCCAGCACCGTTTCCCCTCTGCAGGGTTCTTGCGCCTGGTGAATGGCAGCCACCGGTGCGAGGGGCGCGTGGAGATGTTCTACCTGTCCCAGTGGGGGACGGTGTGCGATGACGCCTGGGACCTGAGGGATGCCAAGGTGGTGTGTCGGCAGCTGGGCTGTGGCCATGCTGTGGCGGCCTGGGGGGAGGCGCGCTATGGCCAGGGTGTTGGCTACATCTTCCTCGACAACCTCAAGTGCAAAGGCAACGAGGCCTCGCTGCTGCGCTGCTCCCACATCCGCTGGGACGTCCACAACTGTGACCACTCAGAAGATGCCGGCGTTCTCTGCAGCCTCCTATGACTGCCCCARCCTGCCCACAGGGACCTCATGCAGGTACAGTGGGGCCCTGCCCAGCGCATGGGGGCACTGATCTGCAGCCGGGCTCCAGGATGAGCTGCATGTCCATGGGCAGGGCTCCTCTGGCTCCCAAAAGGGCAGCACCCATCTCAGAGGTCCTCCTATCCTCCCCTCTGGGAGCGCCCATGTACCTAGGTTTTCTCCCCCACTGCTCAAGTTGGGCGCTGGCAAGCCTGGGAGACTGAGTCCTGGGACAGGCAAGGTAGGGGCCAGGCGGTGGAGGGTTGGAAAGTGTGGAAGGGCACCCAGAAGCAGAGTGGGGACTTGCCTTGAGAGCTGGTGGTAGGACCTAGCGGAGAGGAACTGAGCCCCAGGTGCTGCAGTGTCTCTGGAGGAAGATGGAGARGTGACACAGAGTGCAGGAGCACCTGCTGGTGAGAAGTCAGTGGACTCAAAAGGGCTTTTTAATCTAGCTGGAGAAAAGTGAGAATATAAATCAAATGGGCGGGAGCCAATGCCAAGCACATTCAAACGAGACATTAGGTGTGTTTCCAGCCCGGTTTCCCAGGGAATGAGGCTTAGGCAAGCACGCTGTCTGCGCGTGTGAGCSTGTCTCTCTGTCTCATGAATCTGTCGGCTGACTTCACCCAAATTGGACAGAAGGGTAGAGGTCTCCAAGCTGATGCATTCCCATTAATGTCTTTAAAATAGGCAGCTGGGGGAGGGGGACGCCGCTACTGAGGGAAAACCCAGTGAGCTCAGTGCTGTATGAGACATCAGAGAATCTGCACTGCAGGCACTGGTGGGAACCAGGCTGCACTAGCTCCATTCGCACCCCAGTAGGAGCCACCCACGGCAGCAGGAACAGGCCCAGGCTCTTGGGCTGCCGATCAGCTGGGAGACCTGGGGCACCTCGCTCGCTGCCTCGGTTTCCCCACTGGTGACAGCGTGGCTGTTCGGAGCGTGGCAGATGGGAAGGGCTGGGCGAAGGCCTGGCTTTCCCCAGGACTGCTCATAAAATATTGGCTGAAACTTTACCACCAAGCTGGCTTTGGAAAAAAAAACAGTTTTTGGTGTGAAATTTGGTCGCTTTCACCCATTTCATTTAAAAGATGAGGAGCGAAAAATGGATTTTGTGCTGTGAAATTGCTTGGAGATTTTACTTGGAAAATGCAAAGCAGGGCTGAAATAAAACCCAGAATATTCCAGCGGCTCTGAAGTGAGTTGCTGGCATTTTTCAGTTTGCTTTGCAAACCCCCCAGTAATCAAAATAAGAGGTATTTTCTTCCCACTTTGGCTGAGGAATAATACAAAGTAGCCCCAAACTTCCACGCGGCAGAAGTGCAGGGTTTGGGTGTTACAGCGCGCTGCCGTCCCGTTTCTCGCCTGCCCGGCGGTTGCTCCTCGTGCCCGTTTCGTTTCGTCTCCTGTCTCTTCTGCAAGCCCAGCTCAGCTTGCAGGGATCTCGCCTGCGATTTCTGTTCCCCGGCGCTTCTGCGTGAAGCCGTAGGGGCAGGTGGGGGCTTCGGGGTGTTCTCCCGGTTGCCGCAGGCTCCGGCGGACGTGGGATCAGGCCTCACGTTTCCAAAATACCGACGTGCCACGGGAGCCGAACTGCGTGAGCTGAGCGATGGGAGCAGAGGGAGCGGGACTGGGCAACCAAATCCAGTGGGCGCCTCCGCCGGGCCCTGCAGTGATCCCGGCTGAGGCCGGAGGAGCTGTGGCCCCCACGGTGGAGGATCTGGAGCTGTGGCAGGGCACGGAGCCCCGCAGCGTTCGCGCCGGGCTCTTTCCTTGCGCCCGGCACGGTGGCGCTGGCGCCCGGTTGCTCCTTGGCGTCTTTGTCAGTAAAGCCCCGTTTCCGTTCTCAGATCACGTGGAAGAACCTGGCCTGCCCCCGTTGCAGCACGATCCTCGACGTTTGCAGTGAAGCGTTTGTGCCTTCTGCAGGGAAAYTGGTGAAACGATCTTTTTATTTTTGTTTAATGGGTGTGAGGGAGCGGAGGGAGTCGCTTAATGACACGGAGCGGGTCCCGGCTGCTCGCTCATCCACGCTTGGTCCTGTATTTGTACAATTCTTTTGTTAATAATAGCTTGTGCATATTCCAATTTTTCCACTTTTCTTATACATTTGGGGGGTTGTTTTGTGAATAAATAAAAGCCCATTTAAAGTGGGCTGAGAACTGGCGCACTTGGCTCTCTATAAACGCCTCGAAGAGGCAGCAAAGGCAAATGGGTGAGGAACAGGTGGTGCCCGAAGCCGGGAGAAAAGGGCTCGGTTATGGCTGTGCGAAGTCGGTGCAAATCCCTCGCTGTCCGTGGAGCAGCCCTTGGTTTACACCCAGCTGGGAGCAGAGCTTGGACCTTCGCACACCCTRGTTCCAGCGGTACTGACACGCTGGTGTCCACCGAGCCCGAGGCGGTGGGTTTGGGTCTGGCTCCTGCTTGGTTCCCGGCTCGGTCTGGCAGCCCTGGAGGCTGCAGGGGAGCTGCTGAAGCCGGTGTATTGCTGTGCTGCAGCTGTATTGGCTCTGCAGTGCTGACAGCAGTAAATTTGGTGCTGCTCGCTAATGACAGAGCAGCAGATGGGAAGAACAACCATCCCGGGAGCTTCCGGGGCTGCAGACCCTGCTGCCGCGTGCCGCRTGCCTGCAGCCTTCTGCAGGGAGCGGCCGTGACTGCAGGGCTGCTGCAAAGACCCGCCGTGAGCCCGCAGCCTGATTCGGGGAGGCTTTTCTGCAACCAGATCACCGGTCTGCTCCGAAGGGCTCCGGCTGTGTCCCGTGGTGGTGGTTTGAGCAGTGATGTGCTGTGATATGACACGGACCTCTGCTAACATCAGGGAAATGTCCAAGTGGGGGGCTGTGTCGCTCCGAGGATGCTCCAGATCCCCCTGGGGGGCTCCTGACACCATGCAGCGGGAGCGAGCAGCAGGCTGACGTCTGCCAGCTCCCTACTGCTTCCCACTGCAGGCAGCCAGGCACCTTGCTCTCAGTCCAGATTTCCTCCCATGGGGAAACTGAGGCACAGAAGCATCTTGCAGACAGTCCCTCACAACGCAATTAGACGTAGGCTCTGGAGGCCTTGCTCTAACCCTGCTTTCCTTGCTGTCGCGCTCTGGGGGTTGCATGGGTGAATAACAGATCTCATTTTTACCCTTCTCCCAGGCTCTTGCATGCTTGGCTGATCGGTCTGCTCCCTCCTCTCTCCTCCCATCTCTCTCCCCTCCGTCGCCTGCCATCTCGCCTCCCGCKTCCAGGACAGCTGGGTGACGCCTGGGTCTCGCTGAGAGCGGCAGGGAGACAGAGCRGAGGTCTCCAGAAGCACCTGGGGCCCTCGGCAGCCGGCGCCAGCTGGGGAGCGGTTCRGAGCCCCCCCAGCTCTGCGCCCTGCCGGCATGGCCAGGCCCTGCTCCGGAGGCTGCTGCCTCTGGGGGCAGCCGGGAGGGCAGGCAGGAGAAGGGCTGGCTGCCTTTGYTCCCCCTTCCTGGGGGAGCGGTGCCTTGACCTGGCAAAGCCCCGGCTGGTGTTTGGAGTCTTGGGGGCAGGCTGGCGGCGTCCTGCCCTTGCTGCRCTTCCCCGGCTTCCCCGTCTGGTGGGCTGCGAGCCGGCAAGGAAAGGGTTCCCYGGCAGGAAAGCTGCTGCGGCCTCCTCCCATGTCTGCCAGGCTTTTCTTCTGCAGTCAGCGCGGGCTTTCTCGCACGGCGGCCGGCGGGGACKCTGGCCGCACCGGCGTTCCCCGAACACCTCTTGCCTCTGCGGAGCCGGGCGCTGGAGCCCCAGGAGCTGGGAATCGCCGCCCCGGGGGCTGATGGCGGGGCGGGAACCGGCGCTGGCTCTGCAGCGGGGCGCAGGCCGGGGGGACGTGGC
>NW_028185162.1:2257811-2266923 GCF_003343005.1 Rhea americana
GCGCGCCCGCAAGGCTCCTTTCTTCTTGCCGACATCAGCTGTTTCTCCTGCCTGGAGCAGCTGCGATGCTGCTCTGATCGATGCCATCGATTAGTTCCCTTCTCCATCRCTGGAGAGGAGCTGGTGCGGGGAGGGGGCTGGGGAGAGAGAATAAATATTTCACAAGGCCTGGGCAAAAGCCGGGGTTATTTTGGGGCTTGGATTTATGGCCTATTAGGAATAAGGAATGAGTCTGTACTGGGGAGAGGAGACCCATTAATCCCGGCTGAAGG
This sequence comes from Rhea americana, assembly GCF_003343005.1. Classification (NCBI taxonomy): domain Eukaryota; kingdom Metazoa; phylum Chordata; class Aves; order Rheiformes; family Rheidae; genus Rhea; species Rhea americana. The sequence continues at coordinate 2,258,084 of NW_028185162.1, forward strand.
AGCACAAACGAGCAAGGGGAAATGGAGGAGTTTTTAATTATTTCACCRCGTTCCAGGGCGACATCTCGGTCCTCGGGCCGGGCGTCAGCGAGCRGCTGGGGAGTCCTCCTCGCCGGGAAGGGGGGCACGGGGAGGCACGTCGGCAGGGCGCCCCGGAGCCGCCAGGCTCTCCCACGGGGGCCGGCTCCCACCCCGCGGCACCGCCAGCCCCGGCGGGGCCGAGCTATAAGCTGTGCGGGGTGGCTGGGCAGGGCGCTCGAGCCGGGGCCGCGTTTGGATCACCGGGCAGGGGCTGGTGCCGCTGGCGCACCGGGAGTCGCTGCTGGTGGCTAAATGCGCCCAGGCGGAGAGTGGGGACGGGCGGCGCTGGGGCCCTGGGGGGGACGGCAGAGCCCGCTTTGGGCAGCAGCCTGACACGGGCGCGGGGCAGTTTTGCCGCCCGGTAGTGTGGAGCCGGCACCGGCGGGAGCTCGTGGATCGTATCCGGGCGCCTGCTTTGGGCACGAGGCAGCTCCGGGGCCTCGCCGGGCTCTGGGCACGGCCCGGGCAAGAGGCTCCAGGCTGCGGAGATGCTGCCGGGGGGGAGGCCTTGCTCCGAGGTGCGGAGGGGGCTGCATGGGGAGCGGGGGTGGGTGCCCGCTCGCAGGGGTGCCGTGCCAGCCCCGCCGCCGGCGTGTCCCTGTAAGGCAATGCTGCGTGCGCCTGTAACCGGAGGAGCCGGGCACCGGGACGGCGCGGGTGAGTCACCGCCGGAGGCGGCCCCGGCCTGCGGAGCATCCCTGCCCTCCTGACGCTGCCCAGCACCCAGCACCACCTGGGTGACCTTGGGCCGCTGCCCTGCGCCGCTCGTGGTGCCCCGAGCACACGCGTGGGTCTGCCGCTCCGCTCTGCCAGCACGCCGCTCCGCCGGGATGCCGCCCGCCTGCCTCCGTTTCCCCGGGACCYCTCGCGGGCCCTCCGCCGCACGGAGCTGGCATCCAAGTCCCAGCCGAGCGGTCCAAGGAGGGGGCGAGCGGAGCCCCCCCTCRGCAGCGCGGGGCTGTTTTGGGGCTCGCGGGGCTCTGGCTTTTGCAGAGAGGGGCACCGAGGGGCGGCCTCGTCCCCGGCACGGGCTGCGCCGCCTGGGCAGCCCGTGGTGCAGGGGCAGCCGCGCCGGGGGCTCGCAGCTCCGGCGGCAGCGGGTCCCCGCGTGCCCGGCCCAAGGTCGCCCGGCGCAGGGCTGGCGGGGTGCAGGCGTCGCCCGCGCCGCTCCCCGGCCGGGCCCCCCGCCAGCGCCGCGTCCTCCTTCCCCGCTCCTGCCGGCCCGCTGCCGCGTCTCGCGGTGACGTCACCCCGCCGGAGCCGGCAGCTATTTTGGGAACTGCAAAGTCACTGGTGCAATTAGTCCGCTGGCAGAGGGAGAGTGGCACGGGGGGGGCCGCGGCGCTCGGGGGGCCCAGCCTGGCGGGGCTGCGCGGCCGTGGCCCGCGGGCGCGGGAGGCTTTGCGCCTCTCCTTGTGCCCAAGGACTCCCTCCGAGATGGTAAATAGCCACGTTTGCAAATCTGCCCATCTATCATCTCCTTCTCTCTCTTTTCTCTTTCCTTTTTTTTTTTTTCCTTATTCCCTTGGCAGGAGCCTTCCCACGTGGGCTGCCGAGCACTGGCAAAATCCAGATCGCGGCCGCTTTGCAGCCTGCGCTGCAATCGCATTCGTTTCGAGATAGGCATGAAAGCGATGAGGGGGCAAGGACGCAGGCAGCGCGCTTGCCGCAGCGATGCCGCCGAGCGCCCGCGCGGCCCCCCGGGCCCCAGGCAGGCGGGAGGGGGGATCCCGGGCACGCTGTGCTGCTCCGCATCGCCCCGTCCCTTTGCCTTCAGCCTGGGCAGCATCTGCTCGCAGAGCAGCTGGGTCGGGCTTGCGCGGCAGCGTCTCCCGCCCTCCGGGGCCGCGGCTCCGTCCTTGCCCGCGCCGCCGGCTGCGGCAGCGGCTCGGGGCGGGGAGGTGCCGAACCGGGAGGCGCTGCAGCCCGCCCGCGCCGCCCTCGTCCCCCGGCGGCCCCTTCGCTAGGGCCGCCRGCGGTCCCGCATCCCCGCGGCCGCAGCGGGGGGGGGGGACACGCCAGCGCTCCCGCACTTGGCGGGCAGCCTGCAACCTCCCCGAAAGCGGGGCAGCAAAAATCGCCCGATTGCTTTAAAAATCCCCCGGACTTTCCCACGTGACCCTGGAGTCTCTTTGAAGCCCTATTCCCCATGAAAAAAAGACCAAAAGAAAATATTAATAATAATAACAACAATAAATCCTTTCTCCTCAAGCCCGAGAGAGGCTGGAAAGGGGCCGGGCGGCCGGGCCGCGCCGGGGGGCCGGCGGGGAGCGGGGCCGGCGCTGCTGACTCACGCTGCGGAGCCGCGCGGCCAGACTGCAGCACGCCGCCTCCGACGGGAGCCAGGGAGCGGGCGATGCTGGCGGGGGCGATGCCCGGGCGAAGGGAAACCGAGGCACGGTCCTGCCACCCCATGGTGGGGGTCCGGAAACGAGGGGCCCTTCCCCGGCGCGCCCGGCACCCGCTCCCTGCAGGGACGACGGAGGTGGCCGGGGCTTTTTTTAGGCTCTCCGTGAGCGCTGTCTGGGTGGTATTTATATCAGCTCCTTAAATAAGAGCTGCCACCCGAGCCCGACTTGCTGGCTTAATTATTAACGCCCCGTGGGGAGCGGCGTGCCCGGAGCGCAGCCGGGCCCGCGGGGCCCCCGGGCCGTGGCCCCGCAGAGCCCGGCGCCGCGTTCGGGCTCAGAGCCGGCAAGCCGCTCGCAAGGCTGAGGAGGCTCCCCTGGGTGGGCCCTGCTCTGGGCGCACGCGCTGTGTCCCCGTCGCTCCGATAAAAAGCCCTGGGGGGATTTTCCGATGCTTTTGGTGCTGGGGGCTCGTGCTGGCATCGGGGTGAGGAGGGGGTGAGGCAGCATGGGCTGCTGGCCCCAGTTCCCATGCCCTCATCCCCCGCCACGTGTCAGCCAGCAGGGCCCTGTTCCCATCCCCAACTCCATCTCCGTCCCTGTCCCCATCCCCATCCCCATCCCCATCCCTGTCCCCATCCCCATCCCTGTCCCCAACCCCATCTCCATTCCCGTTCCCATCCCCATCTGCATCTGCATCTCCATCTCCACCCCCATCTCCAGCTCAGTCCCCATCTCCATCCCCATCCCCATCCTCATTCCCGTCCCCATCTCCAGCAGGGAGGAGGGAGCTGGACCCCAGGATGGGAGGGAGCTTTGCACCCACACATGTGTGCTGGGGAGCCCTGCTTTGCAACCCCCTCCCCCCACCCCGGGGGAGATTTGCTTGGGAAATTCCCCCGGGACTCTTGCTCAGAGCCCCAGGGAAGCATTCGGGTGAGCAGGGCTAACGACAGCCCGCGCCGCAGCAGCGTTAATTTGAGCTCAGGAAGCGTTTTGAACCCCTTGGGTGAAAGGCCGGGGCCGTGCACAAAGCGCCGCGGCGCTGCGGGGCCCAAGCGGCGGCTGCCTGGGACGCTCACTCTCGGCCCCCGGCCGCTGCCTGGCCCTGGGGCAGTTCGGGGAGCACCGGCTCTGCTCCGAGCTTGCTCCGGCATCGGGCGCGGGGAGCAAGCCCCTTCCTCGGGGCTGCCAGGCCCCCAACCTCGGTGCACAGCCGGGCCTTTGCATGCACCTGCTCCTGCCCGCAGTGGGGAGTGCAGCAGCACCCGGCACCCGCCGGTGTGCACGAGCCCATGGCGGAGACCACCCGGCCTTGCAAAGGCACTTACCGGTGTTGGTGTGAAACACCCCCCGGGCTGCACTGGGCTGGGCCCGAGCGGACTGCGAGGTCGCAGCCACGCTGCATCCCAAAAAGCTTTACACAAAAAGGGAGCGTTCCCCACGGAGGTGTTGCAGCACTGCGGCATGGAGGGTGCTGCACCACGGGCGGGAGCATCTCCGAGCCCCCTCGTTCCTGCTCCCGGCTGCATCAGCCACCCGCAGGAGCAGGGGCGAGGCGGCGGGAGAGTTGGAGAGGGGAAGCAGGGACAGGGAAAGGGGGCTTTGGTGGTGTCACTGGGTGGCTGGAGTTCCTCGGTTGCCCTCTCCCTGTGGAGCCACCAGGACAGCACAGGCAGGGGAAGGCGATGAGCCCGTGCGCTTCAGCGTGGAGACCTGCCCCTCACAACGCGGAGAGCCGAGCGGCCAGGGCTTCCCTGCAGCAGGGACGAGCGGAGCCGGGAGCCACCTCCGGAGCGGCTCCACAAGGATGCTTTGCAAGCACTGCCAGCTGCAGAGGATCCTGCTTTTGTTTCCGACCTTCCTTCCGCGCCCGGCTACTCTTCCCATACTCAGGGGCTGCACTGCCAGTCAGTGGGTTCCCGTGCCAACCAGAGATGCCAGACCCTGGAGAGGATCCCACCGGCATCTGCTCCGCACGCTGCCTGGACACTGGAGCAGTCCATCCCTGCCTGGGGCAGCTGGGCTTGCCGGAGCTCAGGAGAAGGTCCCTTTGGAAAGCACCGAGGCACCCCAAACCCCTCTCTCCGTGTCTGAGAAGTGACTCCACCAAGAGACAACTGCTCATGCCGGGATGGGAATGGCCACAGCCTTAGCCAGGAGGAGGAGGCAGCTCTTCAGTCTGCTTCTTCGCCGCCTGTTTTCCGCTGGGTTTGGGCAAGGCGATCTCTCGGCATCCCCAACGTGACGGCGCAGCGCAGCCCGCCGCGCGGGAATGGGCGTGCAGCGGTGGTGACGTGCAGCTCCCCGGCTCGCTCGCAGAGGAAAGGGGAGCGCGAACGTCTGGCCCACCTCCCCGCAGCCAGCGGGGAGCGAGGATTTCTGAACAAATTTTCAGAGCAGTCAGCAGCCAAATGAAACGAGCCTCCAAGTCAAAGAGAATTTACCATCTTCCCTTGCAGTGTCACAAGGCATTTACAACACCCAACAGGGAAGGCAAGAAAAGGCGAAGAGAAGGACTTGTCTTCCCGGCCACAGGAGTTAATGAAGTGGCACATTTGAGTGCTCCAGAGTTATTTTAATACAGTAGGTGGAATAAGCGTTATTAGGTTTTTCAGGGACACGTGCAGAACAGACCCACATTCTTCGGGTCTTTTTAACTTCCCAAACCAGCAACCTTCTGGGCTCTCGCCGAGGTGCAGATATGCAACAGGCAGAACTGAGAGAAAGACATTTATTAATGAGCATCCAGATTACCCAGCAGCGAAAACCTGCACCCTGCAGCTGCGTGGCCTCCTCTCCAGAAGCCATCCACCATGCAGCCTCCATCAAACCACTTTCCCGGTCTGTCAAATAGAGTAATTAAGTGGTGTGATGAGAACTGATTTATGTATCAGAGCCCCCAAAGGTGCCTAGATGCATGGCAGATAAAAATTACAGCAAGATTTCTATTCTGAAGAATTTACAGCATTATGAATATTACATCCTGACCTGTGATGGAGAAGGAAATTGTCCGCATTGTGGTATTTATTTATTGCTATGGTGCTTTGACAGGTATAAATCAGTATTTATTCAGTCACCATAAATAGGCAGAGCTGCAACAATTTGGACTAGCTGAGAATCTGCCATATTTATGTAAATTACTAGATAAGTGTCGTAAGGTTGTATGGAGAGGCATTATTTTTTATTAGGTTGATATATTTGGGAAAAATAGACAAGCTTCAAGGCATACAAGCTCTTCTTCATGTCTAGACTTGTGTTAAATATTATCTGTGAGAATCCAGTAGTTGTACCCAAGTACAACTTGCAAGTAGGAGGAACAATGTATTCAACACAAAGATGGAAGCGTCATTCAAAATAGCCTTAAAACCTCGTTATCCAGGAACAGCACACAACTCCCGTCTGGTCCACACACACAGATCTAACTTTATTGTGGCAGATAGTCTTGTTTGGCTGGTAAGGTAGAGGACATGTGCCCTCATCAGTGGGTCTCTCGCTGCCAGCTTTCTCTTTTACCTGGAAATCCATCTTGTGGAGATGCATTTTTTTCTTAGGTTAGAGCATGGCTCTTTGGGCAAAGTTTTTCTGTTATAAGCTTTGTACAGCACCACATGCAAAGGGGGATCAGATGCCTTACGAATTTCTAAATACCTCCAAACTTGATAAGAAAGAGTAGACATAGCTGAAACACTAGTGTTAATTCTGGGACCCACAAAGTATTTTAAAGTTCTCTTGCGTTCTGCACATCTTTGCTCAAATTTTATCCCCAAAGCTGGCATCATCAGGAACATACTAAAAACAACAAACTGTTACTGAGCTCTCCAGAGATGGCGAACCTCGTTAGAAGAATGAATGCACCATTATCATAAAAGAGGAATAAACTGCTGTTGTCTACAGGGCACTATCCTTAGGATAGCTGTCATGGTAAACAGAAGCGGGGGACAATGGGCGTTTTCAGTCCGAGAACCACGTGTGCAGCGGGGACTGAGGCCACATACCCAGGGCGGCCAGGAAGGAGCTGAGTCCGGGACACGGGAGCACTTCAGTGCTTTTAGAGGCATGTTTACAGCAATCGACTCAGGAGACCTGATCTGCGCTTGGGTTTTAGCAGGCTTGCACAACAGGAAAACTTCCACTTTCTCTTTAAAAGGGGCATGTCTGGTCCCCAACTGGCCAAGCTGAGACTGGGAAGAGCTGTGTGCCATCCACAGGGGAGGCCAGGTGTCAGACTACCCATATGGGCAAAAGGAACCGGCTTGCGAAAATACTGAGCTACGTGCTGAGAAGGTCAGCAAGAGGAAATACCTTTGGGAAGTTCAGTGAAAGGGGAAAAGGCATACCATGACATATCTCTGCAGCCCTGGCAAGATTCCTCTCCGCAGGTCTTGTTACAAATGTCTAGAACTGGATCTTTTAAATGTGCTCATGCCTTACACAGCTTATGGGGAAAAACCAATTTGAAGTTGAAGGTTTAATATTCGCTTTGTTAGAAATCCATGTGACCTTGCCCCAGTCTTACAACATCAATTGGTCAGTTGTTGAGCAAGAAGATGCACAAAGGAAGGAGGCTGGAAAAGAAGGAACGTGTTAGACAATGTTTCATTTTATACAGAGAATAGATATGATCTGGCCATATTTCTATTTTTGAGGAACTATTTATGAGAAGACCTGATATCTTCCAGTCTCAGAAACTATAAACACGTAAGTATGTTGTTTAAGTAACACAGGTCCATTCATTACCATTATTTGTTACCTGTAAAGCAATGTAAGAATGCTAAAACCACAACAAAGATGGAGATCTTATCCCCAAACTGTGTTGCCTGCTGTGATGAAGTACAATCATCACTTCCAAACTGAGTTTGTTTCCTGTGAAGTTTCAAAAGAAAACCACAGAATAAGGGGATCAGCAATCAGGATGGCAAGAGTCAGCAGCATCACCAACCACCATTGCTGCTTCAACCTAAATTGTAGTCACATCTCCCAAACCACTCACGTGCCAACAGGAGTGGAGTGGCATCAGGAAGGCATCAGGAAGGCTGAGGGATGGGCAGAGCAGGCACTCGGGGCCCACTCACCATGTTTGAGGTAAGATGGGACTTATCATTGGGGGAAATGCACGTTACCACTGCCTGGCCTCTATCTGATCAGGGATAAAGCACTTCTATCTTGATCAGCACGTCACCTTCATTAGGCCTGTTTCCTTTTCTATGATGATGGAAAGTCCTCTAAATACTGCTTTATCTATAGGCCTTTTAGGAAAAAAAAAGGATCTCTTATGGTTTCTAATGGAATTCATAACGTGCAGTAGAAGCTCTTCTAGGCAGTGAGTGAACATGCATTTTTATTTCATTCGTAATTGATGAGTTAGTTTAACATACTTGTGAGCTGGCCACTCATAAATTATACAGTGTCACTCCTAAGTAAGGCTGTGCTCCTCGGCAGTCTGTTCGGAARGACCCCTGCCCTGTGGCCTGTTAAAGGAAAAGCAGTAAAAGCCAAGCGTTGGCTGTTTGTCCTGCACTATATCACAACAGTATGACTCAGCACCATCACGACAGCTAATACACACAGCAGCACCTCCTGGGGCTACCGACCCAGCCTCCAAACTGGAAGAATTCTTCACTGCTCGACAACGTGGTGCTCCTCCAAGCAGGAATTTTCAGAGGCTAATCTTGACTCTCAGCGCCTTTTTAAACATGGCACTGGACAGTACTGCACGCTCCCAGCCTCAGAAATCATGAGTCAGGCAGCAAAAATCCTGAGGCTGGCTTGAAAGGCGTGAGATTAAAACCCAAGCTTCTTTGGCTTGCTCTTAAGATTTTAGGCTTTCGAAAGCTCTGGTTTTATGTTTTAAAACTTGGCTCTACAGCTGAACAGGCTAGAAACAAATGATTTCTGAACTCAGGCTGACACTGTCAAAATCCCTCATGGAAATGAGAGGATAACCTGGCACCCCAAACACCATGTCTCTCRCGGAACATAACAGGACCAGGGAAGCCCCAAAGCTGTTAAGCGACGTCCTGCAGGTTAGGCTGGCAGCCAGCCCTGAACCTTGAGGATGGCCCACGCCCCTGGGGCTCCGTCGTTTTGGGGTGCCTGGTGCTCTCCAGAGCCGCTGCAGGCAGAGAGGCCGAGGCAAGGGGGACGCGTGATCTCAGCTCCCTGCAAGATGCTCCCCATCCCCTTGAGGCGGCCGCCAGCACGAGGGCGGCCCCGGCGTGCGGGGCCTGCACCATGGCGGCCACCCGCCCCGCGTGAGGGGAAGCTCGGGCTCTCTCCCGCCGCCGCCCCCAGCGGGGCGCACTGCCTGGTGAATCAGCACTGGGGAGCCGGTCGACGCCGTGCTTCCCCCACCGCAGGGGCGGGGAGCCAGCCGGCGGCCAGGGCGGCCACCCTGCTGCCAGAGAAAGG
>NW_028185162.1:2268140-2299427 GCF_003343005.1 Rhea americana
ACCCCTCCCTGCGTTCTCTGCCCCCCTGATGCTCGTCTTTGCCCCACAGCCTGCCTGCATCCTCTGCCCTGCCTCATCCCTCATCTTCACCTTTGCCCCATGCCCCCCCTGCATCTTTTGCCCTGCCCTGTTCCTTGTCCTTTCCTCTGCACTAGGGCCCCTGATCCTGCCCATCTTTTGCTGTGCCTCATCCCTTTTCCTCTCTTTTGCCCTGCAGTCCCCCTGCATCCTTTGCACTGCCCTATCTGTGATCTTCTCCCTCACCCCATAGCCCCCATGCACCTTTGTCATGCCCCATCCCTTTTCCTCTGCTGTGCCCTATGCTCCCATGTAGCCTTTGCCGTGCCCTATATACCTTGTTCTCTCATTTGCCCTATGGTCCTTCTGCATCCTTTGCTGCATTCCTGTCTTTTGTCCACTCCTCCAATCTAGGGCCCCTCTGCCCTGCCACCGTCTTCTCCTTTGCTCTGAGGCCCCCCACACACTGCCCCATGCGTCTTCTGCCATGCCCCTGTCCCTTGCCCTCTCCCCTGCCATAAGGCCCCCTACACGCATCCTCTGCCATGCTTTGGTCCCTTGTCCTTGTCCCAGCTCAGAGGGCAGAGGAGCCGCCCTTGGGGTGTGGGGCTCTCTGCTGCGCTCTCTCAGGTCRCATCAAACCTGCTTAGGGGCTTTCAGCCCCTTGGGGTGAGCCCACAGGAAACCCTGCAGAAGGATTTGCATGCCCACCACTCCCCAYAGCCACTGCTGAAATGCCACACCGTTGCTCCTGGGCATCCCTTCCCTTGCGCTGTCTGCGGTGGGTCTGCAAGTCTTGTGTGCTTGTGACCCCAAAGATCGGAGCCTTTAGCTGCCAGAGTGCTTATTTTTACTGCACTTGTTCTGAGATTTATGAATTGAGTCATGTTGTATTCGTTTCATGCTCTTAAAATAAAGACTGCATATAGCAGGCTGATCTGATTTGTGACACTGAACGCTCCTCTTCAATACTGACACTTTGACAATATAAGAAGTAAAAAAAACGTATCTCTGATCTGATCTTGCAAACAAAGCAATCGTGGGAGGCAGGATCAAGTCATTCCAGAAGATTCTGCATTTGTCATATTGCAGAGAGGCTAGACTGGGTGGAGGGAGGGAGGGGGTGCTTTAAAGGGGAAAACTGTTCTTTATGTTTGTCTTCTTAGTCAGGTCTGAACCTTTAAGAGGAGCTGGGGTGTCCTCCCTTGCTGATGAAAAGTGAATGCTGATCTAGGAATGTCGCAGTCTGTCTTGGATGCAGCTCTGTTTGCCTATATTGCACCATTTTGTCAATAACCTTGCATTTATCAAGCAGACAAAACTATCGCAGCCTGAGAATGGGGAGGGAGGAGATGTCTTATCAAGGAATGAAATATGGATAATCAGAACAAGATAATATCATATTAAAACAACAGGGCTATTCTCTGCTGCGCTATGGATTTTCTACTATTTTCTGATAACAGAACAGCATCTATTCATTTTAAAGTAAAGCTTGCAATGTGTGCAGTTGCCACATCTTATTTCATATGGAGAATATAGCCATTATTACAAAGCCAACTGTGATTTGCCTGAGGACTTAACACATCATCTCGTTGCAATATTTTTGTTGTGTGAATTTCACTAGCCTGCTTATGGTGGATCTGTATTTAAAGCAAAGTAGTTAAGAGATTATTTTATTTTTAGATATCTATGTATCTATCTGTCTATATATATGTGTGTGTGTGTGTGTGTATATATATATATATATTTTTTTTTCTTTTAGTCCTTACTGCTGCTGGTGAAACAGTAACCCGGGCTAATAATGCTGCTTATCAGTTTTCATGTAGTTTAGCCATAAGAAAATGATTCACAGCGGGAGTGCTAACGCCTCTCCCTACAGCAAACAAAAGGCAGAGCTTTGTTCTTAATTTCTGCAGAATGCTGCTTAAACTCCGGCTCAGTCGCACGGTACTGGGCATGTCACCCCCGGTTATTCCTGCTGCCGTGCTTGGTGGCACCCAGCCCCCAGCGCCGGCGGTGCGGGAGGCTTGTGACCTCGCGCTCATTTCCGTAGCAACGCCGGTGATGTCATGGGCGCTGATGGAAGCTGCAATGCACCCGGGTGGTAGCAGAGAGCACGCAGACTGCATCTAACTAAGGTAATGCAGAAGTGTTGCTGTAGCTCCTTTGACCAGATAGCAGTTTGCAGGAAGCACAGACATCGTGGTTTCACCCTCCGTCACCTGAGGTTAGCGATTTGCCTGCTCCATTCTCTTTTCTGGATGCAATGTTGAGAAACGCTGGATTCTTTCTCCCGCTTCCTCCCTTTCCCCCCAAAAAACCTCTAGACTAGTAGCCAATGCACAAAAGAGCCTAATTCTTCTGCAGTTTGGTCTTTTACGTTTTAATGGTAACCTAATGGGTTGTGACACAACGTTTAGTCACATCATTCAGCAAGCCTCACCTCTATGCACTTAGGAGCTTTTTACTAAATGTCTGCCTGTAATGGTTTAAAATGGGAACAGTGTGCTATGGGTTTTCTAATTTAACATCTACTGACTCACTGAATGCTTCTAATTACAGTGATGCATTCAAAGTAGTTTCTTTTAAGTGAAAATATATGTAAGTGATAGTTTGTTCCTTGCTGCATTAGCCACTAGTGTCCTTAATTGGTATATGCAGACAGGGTAACTGCTGCCGCAGAAGTGGGCTTATTGCTTCAGTCATTGAATTTGACAGTTACTGAGATGTCTCAGTAAAACACAGCATACAGTCCCCTGTGTTYGCTAGAGAGAGCAAAAGGTGAAACTGTGCCTGTGAAGGGCTGGTTTCTCTGCAGGTGGGCCTGGGCCTGTCCTTTTGGCCCCGCTAGCGTGCCTCTGCACGACCTTGCTCATGTCCGTTTGATGTCTTGTCACCTTGGCCTTGTCCGCATGGGGATAAAACGAGCCATATAAGGTCTCGAGTCACTCGGAGAACAGGAGCTATGGTGTGGCCTGGAAACCCTCCCACTGGTCTCCCGAGTGGTCGCCGTGCCCACTAGCTGTTTGCTGCATGTGTAGGCAGGCACTGGGCTTGCCACTGCAGCCTGCCTGATGCCCAAGCAGTGCCAGGGCTTTTCTTGCTAGCTCACCGCCCGCAGTGGTTCTGTGCTGCCCTTAATGTCTCTGGCTGAAGTGAGCTGCCTGTTTGGCTTCAGCTCCACTAAAAAGTTTTCTGTCTGACCCAGCTGCTCATGCCAGGACTCTAGATCAATATCCATTAGCTGTGGAGAAATGATGGAGGCCTTTTGGAGGTGGAATCATGCCAAACTCCTGCGCTGTGTGCTGCCTGGGGAGCTGTTTCCTCCCTTGAGCATAGTCTTATGCCTTGCAGCCCTGGCTCAGGGCTGCTCCGCCTTTTCTGCAGAAAGCAGGTGCTGCTTGCTSAGCTGGAGCTTGCTCCTGAAAGGCTCTGGTTTGGACCTGTTTGCACTCAGTAGCAATGACCTGCAAAAATCAGGATCTCTGAAGGTGCCTCTCACAGTTGAAGCTCCGTTAAAGCATTTTTCTGGGCGCTGTCCAGCAGGCTTCCCTCAGGCTGTGAAGCAGGGAGCTGTCATCTTACTTGCTCTGTAACAGAACCTGTATCTCTTTAGCTTTTGGGGACTTCAGGGTAGGAGTGTGTGGATGAACAAGAAAGATATTGGAATGACATTTGCAGGGAATAAGTTGCCTAGCAAGGATTATTAAATTGCACCCACCTACTCTGTAGTAATGGGACCATATGGCAGATTCCTTGGGCCCACCTAAAAGCTCATTTTGTGAGGAACATCTGGCTACTTAACTATGGGAAGCCAATCTCAGAATACAAGGTGGTGCCAGTGCCGTGTGTGAGGATTAACAGCTACAGTGGTGGAAGTGGAGGGGCAAAGATTAGACAGATGCTAAAAATCAGACTGCTGGTGCCTGAGCTTTAGAAGCAACATATTTTTGATGCAGTGAATGACCATTTTGTGTGGAGGAGGAGACCACGTGTGAAGAACTGCAGGCTTTCCCTAACGTGGATTGTGCAGGCTTCTGGCAGATCTGCTCGCCAGCCTGTTCAGACTGGCAAGGTATCATCCTTCAAATACTGTGTCCACTGTAATGCAGGTAGACTTGTCCCTGAAAAGGGTAGAAGCAATGCAAATACAAATCCCCCTGATATCTGAAGAGTAACGGGGAAGAGAGTAATCAGCTGCTTTCAGCTTCTCAGCGTAGAATAGAGACAAGAAAGTGAGAGGGAAAAGCTTCTCTTGGAAGAGTGCTGTGCTGGCCATCAGTGATGGTAGAAAAGCTAAGGGTGTAAAGCAAGGATTATAAGTTGTTGTACTAGCACTTCCCAGCTAGGGAAGGCCTTAGAGAAATAATTTCTAGCACCAAGGTGGTGAAAATCTGTTGGCATCTAATGTTTGTGTTGCTGTTTTTGCTGTTACCCCTTGTACAAGTGCTTTGAATGCCCTTCAGCCTTACGGTGTCTCCTGGAGCATCGCAGCACAGCACTGTGCGACTAGCAGTTATGCCACCATACCCACCCTTACATGCAGATAAGCAGTTGTCTCTAGCCCTTCTGTAGCAAAGGTGTATTCAGACCTGAGTGAGGGTGGTGTGTGCCGAGGCCTGTTTGGTGCTGGGCCCAAGGTGACCTCCTGGTAGGTGAAGGCTACTGCATGGCCCCCAGCAGCCTCATCAGATGGCAGCTAGGAAGCTTGCTTGGGGCTCTGGGCCCAGGAAAGCTTCCCAGGCAGGTGCTCATCTTCCCCACTATGCTTCACTACGTGTGTGATGGCCAAAGCTACAGTGGCTTTCTATGACTCGAGCCCTGAGCTTTGGGCACGGGCAGAGACCCCTTCACTGCAGGCAGAAAAATGGACCTAGAGAATTCCAGGAGGGTCTTTCGGGCCTGCTTGAATGCTGTCAGCAACCTGAGCCAAGACATAACTCTCCTTGAAACATCGAATATGCCTTTCTAGCTGTTTCTGGGGCATTACCAGGTTGTGCTGCAGAATTGAGGTCCAGTATATTTTGCTGAGAGAAAGGTGTGTCCTAGTTGTAACCTTGCTGTTCCTGACTTCAGATGCTTGCAGCACCAAGAGACAAGGGCGTTCARAGCCTTGTGCATGTGGAAGGGTAGCTGAGGAAGGGGCAGGGCACCCCATTTTGGGCTCTGAGATGAACTCAGGATTATAGGGATACAGCTTTACTCTATTATTGAAGGTGAAGAACTGATGTGTAGGCCTTGGCTTAAGCTGCACAAATTATCTGAAGGTCTGTGGATAGTGCCACTGCCCATCTGAGTTGCTTCTTGCACTGCTCAGTTGCTGATCTGTGTGTGTGTGTGGTGAGAACGTGGGTCTGTCTCAGCTGGGGGAGAGGATGATTCATGAGTAGTGAACAGGACTTCCTTTGCAGAGGTCCATGGGGTCAGGACAGGATGACTGTTGTCACAAACTGCTGCCCTTCCGACTTCGTAACGGTTCACAGCGTGGGCTGTCTTGCTGTTGCCTCTGTTAAAGTCAACTTCAGGACATTCTAGCTGTAGCCTGAGTTATACAGCTGCCCTTAAGCTGTGGACAGGTAGGTACCAAGATGTCCTGCCCATAAATATAATGGGGCATTAAATGCGTTTGCTGTATTAACTGGTTAGTCTTTAACAGCTCAAGCTTTTAGACTTTTTCCCTTTATGCTCTTAAGTCTTTACGTACAGGCTTTAGGAGAAGCAACTGACTTGTAAGACCATGGTGGATTTCCCTCAGTTGGTCCGGTGTAGCACATAGGTGTGGATTTAATTAGAAATAGCTCTTCTTAAACTAAATGAAAATGAGCTTGAGGTTGTAGTGGACAATACAGCTCTTGAATCCTCCTCTTAAGACTCCCAATGACTGTGGAAACAACAAAGCTCTTGCATATTGCTCTTCAAGAGCCCTTAGACATTTTACCCTTAGCCAATAGAAGTTTTAGGTGATGGCTGACCCTGAAAGTGAGGAAAAATGGTAGTGGTAGGATTTTTTGTTGTTGTTCTTTGCTTGTTTTTTCTAGTGCTTGGGTTTTTTTGTGTGTGTCTTGCTTTGTTTGGTTTTGCTTTGCTTGGGGGAGTTGAATTTGCTTGAGCTGGTTTTGCTCATAGTTAAAGATGGCTGGCTCATGGGAGACTCATCTTGCTGTAACACCACACAGTAAATAATGTACATGGACAGCCCTGTCTCTCCAAGCCTTGTTCACCAGCTCATCTCAAAGTTACTGTCTGGAACAGATTCTTAAGGCACTCTGATGTGAACTCAGGCTTACTAAAAATTACAGGAACAGCAATTTAAGGGCAACCACAGAAACAGACTCCAAAAATATTTTCTGAATCAAAAACTCTTATTATGGACCACTGGAACATAYACACTGCATTCTTGGCTTGTCTCCTCTGAACTGGACAGTGTTATTCGGCATTGTGTTGCCAGTTCTTATTAACCTACTGGATGATGTTTGCAAGAGAAATAAGGGCTGTAGAGATAATAGCGTATCCTAGCAGATAATAGTGTATCCTATTGCCTACTCTGCTTCCGATGATAAGGTGATATCTAGGACTACTCGTAGATCTTTGGGATTTGGATTGTGATCAGGAGAGCTGGGGAAATTGCTTCTTCCTTGCTCTCTATTGCTGGTAGCAGGAAACTTTYCCTTAATATGAGGATCCCACTTCTTTTTCTTTTTTTTTTTCTTTGTACCATCTCTCCATCTCTTCAGTACTGTCTGGTATTAACTTATCTCGCTTTAAAGCTGTTTTCACAGCTGTGTCTGGGTTGGTCTAGCTGTCAGGCACCTTGTTCCCACTTCAGAAAGTTATGCTGGCCATGCTTCTGACCAGTTCTAACRAAGAGACTCAGCATCACAGAGCTTTGAACTGGGGAGATGGAGTAAGTGACCTGATGGTTTCCTGCAGCCTGTAGAGAATCTCTAACTTGACCAGTGTTCTGTTTCCAGGCTGTTGGGTGATACCCAGCCTCTTAAATACAGACACAAGGATTTTCACAGCTGATTATATTTCACTAGACCACTTCATACCAGGGCATCACATGCTTCAAAGAAGTACAGTTGGAGGCAAAGAAAGATGGCCGTGTTCACAGGCTGGCATCTAAGCAGAGGACTCTAGCTGTACTAGCAAGCTACTGTGCTCAAAGAGGCTGAAGATATCTCTGAAAAGCTGTGTTGGGGTGGTTCATGCCATTCAGGGTTTGGGTTTAAGCAGTGCTGGTGAAAGGACTCTGTATGAAATGCACATGGTGGGAGCCTTGTCAGCATGTCTTATTTTGATCAAAGAGCTTCTGGTATGTTTGTACCAGTTAGCAGTGACTTAGCCTTGGAAATAACCCCATGTACCAGTACAGGCTGACCTGCTAGAAGGCGGCTCTGCAGAGAAGGGCATGGGAGTCCAGGTGGACAACAAGTTAACCATGAGCCAGCAATATGTCCTGGTGGCCAAGAAGGCTGTTGATACCTTGAGTTGCATTAGGAAGAGCATTGCTAGCAGGTCGAGGRAGGTAATCCTCCCTGTCTACTCAGCCTTGATGAGACCACATCTGGAATAGTGTCCAGTTATGGACTCCRCAATATGAAAGAGACATGGAGATACTGGCGTGAGTGTAGTGGAGGGCTGCTGAGATGATTTGGGGACTGGGGCGTCTCTCATGAGGAAAGGCTGAGAGAGCTGGGACTCCTCAGCCTGGAGAAGACTGAGGGGGGATCCTACCAATGTGTGCAAATATCTGAAGGGAGGGTGTCAAGAGGATGGGGCCAGGCTCTTTTCAGTGGTGCCCAGCAAAAGGCAGTGGGCACAAACTGAAACACAGGAAGCTTCATCTGAACATAAGGAAAAACTTCTTTATTATCAGGGTGACTGAGCCCTGGAACAGGTTGTGGACTCTCCATCCTTTGAGATATTCAAAAGCCATCTGAACACAGTCCTGGGCAAAGTGTTCAAGGTGACCTTCCTGGAGGAGGAGGGTTGGACTAGATGATCTTCAGAGATGTCTTCCAACCTCAGCCATTCTGTGATTCCATGAAATACGACCCTCTTAAATCTCTGAAGAATTGGTGCTCCCTCAGATCTGGTAAATGCTCTGAGAGAATGTGGGTGAGCACATGCCAGCTAGCCTGTCTGAGTTTGTAGAATTGCATGGATTTGGGTAGGATGAAGCAATAAGAATTCAGATCTTCACATCAAGAAACATCACAAAGGTGAGTTGTGCATGTCACATTTACCTTTTTGATTAGGTGATACRCACTTGAAGTTTCAGTTTAGGTTTAGGAATGGATCTCCTACTTGCTGTGACTCTTGAGGATAAAGGAAGAAAGATGTCTTGGGACTCAGTTTGTAGAGTAGGGGCTGTGCTGACTACTGTGGTTGAGAGTCTTCTGTGATAGCCTTGACTTCATATCTGGAGAAACCTCCACGAACAGTGACATGTCTGGCTGTACCCCACATAGCAAGGTATAACACACACACACACACACACACACACACTCTACAACTATACTCTTCAGCTTTCCATTTTAAGCAACCTCATGCTAAGTAAACCACGTGCAAATGAATGCATAGAAAGTTGATGGAAAGGGTACATATTTAGAGGAAAAAGAAGCTTTAATTTTTCCAGTTGCCAGTGCTTGAGTAACTAAATACTTTTGGGAAGGTGTCTTTGTCTGAACTTCTCACATGTGTTCTTGGAAGTTGAGCACTGCTTGACTTACGGGTGCTGTCTCTTCCTTGGTGGAGATGTGTAGTATGGTGGGAACTCAGTACCAGTCTGGTAAAGAAGAGCAGAAAGAAGTGCCAGACTAATTCAGACCAGAGCTAGCTACTCAGTGTTCATTAATCAGACACCAGATTTTTCAGTGATAGGYACAGAGGAAGAGTTCTTTGAAAAATGGCTCCAGCTGGGACTGGAGGGAGCCCTTCCGTAGTAAGGTCAGTATCTGGGACATACAGGACCCTGCAGATCTGAAGGTAATTTCTACTTTTCTGACTGCTTCCACCCCTTGACCTGTGATTGATAGTGAAACATCATCACTTAGTGGAATAACTGCAGCACAAAGCATGGTAAAACAGAATTTGCTTGACTTCCCAAGCACTTCTCTGGTTCTTGATTGGATACAAACATATTCCATTTTACTGTAGCAGAGCTGTGATTTAGGGCTCTGTTCATCTCCAGGTAGCTAATGCACCCTTGATGCTTCTAGGCATTCTTCTATGCTTCAGTGCTCTCCAACTCAAAGATAAGCTTTTTTTTTCTTCTTCTCTCTCTCTCTCTTTTTTTTTGTGTGTGTGTGTGTGTGTGGTGGTGGGTTTTTTTTTGTTGTTTTGCTGCTTCCCCTTCCCCCTTTCTTCTGAAGCTAGTGCTATTCTGAATATTTTTGTGCTAACTGGTCTGGAGCCAGCTTAGACCCTCTTTGCTTTGCTATCTAGACCTTCTTTATTCCCTTCTGGAAGACTGCAACACTTAACCAACTTCTGTTGTTTATTGGAAAGATAAGTAATGTAACTTGTCCTTGGCTGAAGTCTCCCTCCCTCCTACTAGGTTCATGTGACTGTAGACAAATTAAAACCTTATGTCGGGAAAGCAAAAAATCCATTAAAACAGCAGCAAATATTTACTTGATCAGTTTCTGCAAGTGCTAGTCATTTTGCTGGAAAGTGATAGCTTGGAAATCCATTTAGTACCTGCTAAAAGGAACTGGAAGTATCTTGAATTTGTTGCCATGCTGGTGAAGATACAATGATGATGATGGGTGTTCTAGTCATCCAACCTTTGAAGCCTTCATCTTAGCTTCAAGATATTGTTCAGATAAATAGCCACAGGCTAATTTCATGCTGGCAGTAGTCAGATAAAATGTTCTGCCATTGCTGTTGCTTGTTAGGCTTTGTTTGTCTTCCTGCCTCTGAAAAGCTTCGCATCTTTTTGAATGTGGGAACTCTCATTCCCTTGTAGAGACAAAATGACTTTCTTTATAATCCAAAAACCAGCTCACACTTYGTACTGCGCTGTTTGAAAACAGCATGCGTTTACAGATTGGTGGTGAAGGACCACTCAAGTTGCGTGAGATTGCAAGAGTTCTTGGCTCTGGTCTGCTGCGTAGGCTTCTGGCTATGCACTGACATTACTGAAGTCCAGGACAGTTCCCTCCTGGTACCTGTTCTTGCCTCTTTCTCCTGCTACCTTTCCCTACCTCCTTCAAAATGGAGAGTTGAGCTCTTGAGTGGCATGTGGGTGACTTCATAAATCTGTGCTTGGCCTTGAGCAAGTAGGAGAAGGGGAAGAGATATATGTGTGTGTATATAATATATATATAAACACACACACATGTATGTATATATACACCTCAGCTGGCTGCTGAGGTTACATAAAACTCAATATTATGTAGTCTTGGACAGTTATAGCTGATGCAGTTACGCTCAACTTGCTCTTGTTCTCCCTCTGGCTGCTTAATCTAATGAACAGAGTCCCTCCTTTCATCTTAAAACCAAGGAAAATGATGATGAAAGGACTTTCACTCTAGTCTCTGCATTGCTTTAAGTAAAAAGCCTGACTCCTGTCTCTTGAATCCAGATGTCAAGACTCTGGATTGCTCTACAGTGCTGCGCATTGCTACTATTCCAGCACGGAACCAGTGATGTCACAGCGTTGCTGGATTGGGAAGCCTGCCTTGGGGAGGAGTTCAGGAGCAACTTGGCTTTGTCCAGCTTGTCTGAGTGTGCAGTGACAGCAAGGTTAAGCTGTTCCATCTCTCCATTCTTGTATAATRCATGCTGCTGACTTTGGCAGGCTAGATCTTGGGAAGCTGTTGTTCTGTTACTGGTTGGGGTTGATGGAGTGCAGGACTTGATATATCCACAGGAATCTCACTGTGGTTGCAGTATCATTCAGTCACATTTTCTGCCGTATTGAGGATTGTTTGGTGGAGTCTGGAAACACTCACATGGTTTATTCTGGAAACAGAAGGGAAAAGAAATGTGAGGCAGCAACTCTAGGGATGCAGGGAATACTGACAAGACAGGCTCTTGGAAGTAACGCTTTCATATACTTGGTGAAGCAAAAGCCTCTGTCAACCCATTTTAGTACAAACTTTCCCTGAATCTCAGGGTTTTTTTTTCTTTTTTGGTGTTTTATTAACCAGATAATGAAACACTTGTTCTGCACACCCATGCTACCTAGACGTGCAGTTAATGTATGCTGGCCTTGTCCTAAGTARGCTGGAACCTGCTTTGCACGTAGGCACAGGAGTGCTCTGGGGYTGAAAACATGGTGAGATCACATAGCTGAAAATGTAGCAATGACAGTGTGGCTGTAACAAAAAATCTATTGAGCAGGTGATATGAAGCAGCTGCAGAGTATAAAGGAAGATAAAAAGTCAGTAGGGAGAGGAGGTGGTAGTTTGTTCTGTGTTAAACAGGCTTAGTCACATCTTGGGAATGACCCAGCACATGCCCAGTTAGATATTGAAGAAACCTGATACTGGTCCAAAAGCTAATTTGGTGACCAAAGGCAGAGTATTTGTTAATAGCAGTAAGAGAGTAACCAGAGAACTTGTCACTGATGGCATGAGATTCCCTCAAGAGGATTCACAGATTAGGAATTAGAATACTTAATGTTTTGCTTGCATAAAGGAGATGTTGGTTAAAACTGAGTCAGTCTATGGGTGTTTGAGACTCTTGCACTTGAATGTGCAAAGTCTGCAAGAACTCAAAAGCACAAAACGCTCCTTTGTTGTTTCCAGCTTGCGTCTGATCTTAGTCAGCRGGTTAACTTGCTTGCTTGATGCGTACCTTTGCGTATGTATCAGACAAAGCTAGTTGGTGTGTCACTATGCTTCTGATTTGGCTTTAAGGTGCCTTCAGGAAGGCTATAGAAAAATACCAGCAAGAAGTCTCAGCTTCAGAGTTAACTCAGTTGCTGATGGACATGTTGCTGTTTGGACAGTTGTGGTTCTCTGCAGCACAAAGTTTATTAATAGTAGTTGGAAAAGCAGTTGCTGTGCTCTATGCTAACAGATAGCCATGAAAACTCCTGAAGAGATCTGTGCTTGTGAAAGACTGTTGCTTAGTATTCAGCAGTGAATGGGAATTTGGGGAAGATGAGCAGCCTTTGATTTACACCAAGCTAAGGGAGTCTTTGGAGCTTTGCCTTTTCATACTGTTGGGCTTTGTTACATGTGATGAATTTTTCATTATGTCTAAGTTGGGAATTTGGCTGCTTGTATTTGGTGGTGTCAAGATGTCAGTGCCTGAAGGGGTCTGTTACTAGGAATTAGCTGAGATCAAATCTGCAGTAGTAGTGTGGTTTCTTGGACCAAAACAAAATGAGGGCTGGGAAGAGATGACTGGAACCAGACAAGGCTAGTTAAACCTGTGCTCAGATCTAGAATGGTAAACTGACTCTTCTCATAGCCATAATAATGTAAAATTGGCTGCAGTGCTCTAGAATGTTGCTAGTGTAAAATCTACATTTCTGTTCTACAAGTTCACTTAAACTGAAGAAAACTGTCTACGCTAGAGGTGTGTAATGTCAGGCCTGAACTTCCTGAAGCAGTGGAAGGATAAAAAGTACATCTGGAGGGATAATCACCTTGGTCATTGATGTGGAAACTAAACCTATTGTGGAGCTGGCATACTGGAGTCCACCTGGCTGCTTGGATGTTCTGGAAAGCCTTTTGATCTGCTGTAACACATCTCAAACTCCGAAAGGAACCGTCAGTTCTGCAGACCAGGAGACCTAGAGCAAAAAATCTTGGTTTTTACACTTCCAGAGCTTTTTCTTGATGTGCATTGAGCACACTTTCCCAAAGTGTTTGAGGTAATGGAGTGAAACAGTTAAAAGCTTAATCAGTAGCTGCAAGGAGTTGTTTGCATGGTGGCAACTTCTCCCATTTCATTCTGCTGTAGCAGTCACTTGCTGACTGCAGCAGCATGATGGCTTTTCCTAGCAGGAACAGGTGATGCGAGAAGACAAGACTTGCTTCTTCTGCACCATTCCAGCAGACCTGGGAGCAGGCTTAAGTGGAACATCTGGATGCACGCAGCCTGACAGTGCTGGGGCAGGCAGTGTCAGCCCAGGAGAGCAGGGCAAGAGATGTAGAGACCATAATTTCCAGCAGCCAGAAGTTCCTCTCAACCTTACCTGGGGCATCCTGCCTGGGGCACATCTGCTATTTTCTCTCTACTTGGTACATGTGAATAATGCTCATGGGCACAACATCCCACTGTCCTTTTTTTCTGAAGCCCTGATTAAGGCTTAACTTCTCACACTGGCCTGGTTGCTTGAAGCTCCAGGAAGGATTTAATGACCTGGTAGCAGGGTACTTACTTGCTTAGCAGTGGGGTTGGAGATGAGTAGGGAAACACTAATATCTCTGCCAGATTAGTGCTCTTGGAAGCTGTGAGGTACATCTTTAAGCAGCTAATACTCCCAGTAGCACTAAATGAAACTTGGTTTCCCATGAAACTTTGTTCATTTACTTGTCTGGTCTTTGCTTACATGACTGGAGTAGCAGAAGTCTGTCTTACTTGGTTTTTATTGTTTTACCTCAAATTGGAGAAACAGTCTTTCCATGTGCAGATCAAATCTTAGGATTCTCTAAGTGGCCAGTGGTGGTTCTGTGTATGGATTCAGTTTAAAAGCCTGTAAGTGGATGACATTTCTGAAGAATAATGCTTGAACAGAAAATAAATGAAATCTCTAAACCTGTGTTGAAGTGCTGTGCATGAAAGAGCAACAGTCATTGTTGAAGAGCTTTTAAACTAACACCTTGAATTTTCTTCATGCAGCTCAGAAAAGCCTCTAGAAGCCACTTTAATTGGGATTTTCACTTGAAAAGGACCTATTCTGAGCTCTAAAAACTTCAGTTGTGCTCCAAGACCAATCTGAATGCTCATGGCAACAAAATGCTGTGATATATTCCACATGCTTTGCAGAAAGCTTGTAGCAAAGGCTTGTTAGCAGGGAACAGACTGAATAATCTTAAGGTGTAGGTGGTGATCTCGGTCTGCTGTGAAGGTACTTGCAGAAATGCAAAAGTGGGCAGATGTTCCTTGCCAGCCTACTGTATCTTGGGGAAAGATAACTTCACATCCCTTCTGTTCCTTTGTAGTTAGCAAGCAAAGGTGCTGGTATCCCATCTACTGGAGACAGTGTGATGAACCCTGAGTGACAGACCTTTTAAATGCTAGGACTGATGTAGCTTTATTTGCTGCTTTCTCCATCTGGTGGCACAAAGACACTAGACCAACAATGATTGCTTATTTTTCCCAAGAGTGTTTTTTTTATGGGTGCAAGGCAGCTAGTAGCAGCAAGACAGTGAAACAGTTTGTCCTACGAACCAGTTTTCGTCTTGTTTAATAGGCTGCCTTTTTGGTAAGGCTAACAAGAATCATTATGTTAATAAGGAATTCAGACCATCAGAAGAACTTAAGACTTAAATTTCTTAATGACTCAAACAGATACTAGCTATAGAAGCAACTCACTGCTACAGACTGTGGAATGCTAATTCAGAAATAGTTTACAGCTTTACACAGATATGCTTGAAATGTATGCATATGTCAATGCTAGGAAACTTTGGTTACTCCTTTCAGCTATTTGTGATATCTGGGTTGCCCTCTTTCAAGTCAGTAGCCATGTCAGATTGCAAGATCTAATAACATATCTTGAAACTACTTCTGAAAGGCGGATGGATGCTTCCTTATGCTTGCCTTATCTTAAAAGCTACAGAAAAAGCTGGTAGGCAGATCTGTGAGGTCCAGGTCTTCTGTTACTTGAACAGTTAGACCAAATGCTGAGACTGCAGCTCTGCAGATAAGGAATGGTACATGCAGAAAAGGAGCAGCTCAGGACTGTGTTTGTCACTAGGTTTCTCTCAGGCCTCTAATGACCTTCCACATGCAGAATGTGTCAAGACACTTGAGGCAGGAATGACTCTCAAGTTAGAGAAGAGCAGTCTCAACTTCAATCCATCAGAGCAAGACTGAAACTGAAGTAAATCTCCAGGCTTCAAAAACTGATCAAACTTGTATGCAATATGATGAAGTTCACATTGACTTAGGCAGTTAATAAGCTACCGAGGCCAATGAAATAAATGAGCTCTTGGTTTTAATGTCTTTTTGAATACTTCTCAGATGGTTCAAAGTTGCCTTAAAATAATAAAGGCTGCAGGATCTGATGAAAGCTTGCTGTCAGGTGTAGGAGCACACACAAATCCTGATCAGTGTCTGGAGTGTCTAAATAGCCTCTAAGATGTAGTTTTGCTGCAAGTAATAGCCTTCCTTTCCAGACACTAGTCCTTGATTTGCTCTGAGCAATTTGGAACTTAATGGCAGAACCATCTATTACTACACGTGCCCTCAGCTTTTTCCAGCTACTGACTATTGTCTTGTGATGAAAGTAGGCTCTATGAACTTAAAAATAGGAACGAGAATAATATTATTCATACTGAAACAGACAAACGAGACAGTGGGGAACTAACTTCTGGCCACAGTCTTCCTGTGCTCTTCTGGCTGCATCTGAGATGAGAGAAGGGCCTGATCTGTAGCCTAAAATTCCCCTGGCCGTGCTCGGATAAAACATGAGCACGGGGAGCAGTGCAGGGGGAGGAGGTTGGTGAAGAGAGAAATAGTTACGGTACCGCTTTCGTTTTATAAATATAATACTAGGGAAAAGAGGAGAACAAAGGTGAAAAAGACCGGAGCCAATGAAGTCTGAGAAGGTTTTTCTAATTTAGATCTAGTTTGATACACCTACTTTGTGTCAATGTAGGACAACCCTTTTGAAAAGCATCTTTCCTAATGCTGTGATAGTTTCATAAGACAGCTCGTTCTTGAGCGTAGAAGGAGAGGTTGTTCTTGACTGACTGACTGAAGTAGTGTGGCGTTTAGTCGTGACTATAATCAAGCCACCAGGTAATGGTGACAATTCAATAGACTTGAAGAAAGCCATTTCTTCAGAAACTACATGTAGAACAAGATAGGAATGGAAAAATAAGGGTGTAATGTGGAAACGTAGAATTGGCTTCTCTGACCTGTCACTTCCAAGTAATAGCATTCATATCTTGCCTTTCTGCATAGGGTGCTAGCTGCTGAATGTGATCTGGTGCTTGCAAAGGGGTAAGAGATGGCTAGTGCTGAACCCTTATCAGCTGCTTGAACCTGGACTGGCTCCTTGTGTTTTGGCTGGTTGCCCACATTGCTGGTGGCTTCAGACTAAGGCAGACTTTCAGTAGCAGGACCTGTGCGTTGTTCTAAAAGCACATGTGCCTTTTAAAAAATGAAAAAGAAAAGGCCTGACCTCAGTGTGACTAGCAGATTGCATGTGAAGGAAAGCAAGGCAATTGCTAGGGTTTCTGTTGAAAGATGACACATGTAACTATGTGGAACAGAAACCATAGATAGAACAGTGAAGACTCAAATGCTGAGGGAGAAATGATTTTTGCCTCTCCTGATAGATGACCTCTAGCTATGTTCAAAACTTGTCCTAGGAAAATGAGTGGCCTGTGAAGCAAATGAGTAGCTGATGGATGTATGCTGATCTCATTAATTGTATGTAATATCAGATTGTAAATTAGCGTCATGCAGGATTACAGCATCGCAGTAATAGGTGACTGCTCTGTGAAAGCTACGGACATACGGACAGTTGAAAGTTCTCATAGTTGTATTTCTCTTCAGGAAAGTTTAGCTCTTTAGATATCTAAATAGCATCTTTAGGAATTCAAAATTTCTTCTCCTGGGTAATCAAAAAAGCAAAAATATTGAGGTTTATAAATTGGATTAAACTGTTAAACGTTGATGGCATTCCCAGGAGAAGAATCTCTGGGTGTGTTTAGCTGCTCTGCTGTATGCTTTCAGATAAGGCATCAAAGCCATAACTGGGTGGATGGGGCACTTTGTTACAAACAGGTAGAACTAAATCTTGTGATGGATCTCTGTTGCAGCTACTCTGTAGCTGAAGAGTCAATGTTCACTTAAATGAAAATGTTCACTCCAGGCATGCACTGATGCAAGGTAAGTACTGGGTAAAGAGTCCTGGAATAAGCCTCATAAAGCAAACAAGCCTGTCAGTGGCTAAAGTGAGCTTTCCCATAGATCCCAAAGGACATTTCTGGAAAGAAGATGGAGGACCAATCCTTGGGCTTTTAGAGAGCATGGACCTTGACATCAAGTGCAGGCAGAAGTTTTGACTGCTCCCTGACTTTTCAGTGTGAGGCTGAACCTTCCCCTGGCTGTAGGGCGATATTTGAGCATGCTGGGAGCTTGCCAGCATGTGCTGAGTCATTGTAATATAGAAATTGGGAGAACTTTCTCCGCGGTTTTACTGTCTCTCAAATAAGAGTGTGTGTGGGGGGGGGGAGTGTTGTTTTCTGTTGCTGTTTTTTGTTTACGAATCAGAGGGCTTTGAAGGTATACAAGTCTCTGCACTCTCAACTGAACCTCCAGGAGCTTTTATGTAATGGGAACTGTTGAACTACTTCTGTTGCTTTACAGCACTTGAATCTTGGTGGTTCAGATGCTGCACCTTCAAAGACTGTGAGAACTGGTGAAACTGGAACTTGGCAGTGTCCTTSTACTTGCTAGTAGAGCCTGCCTCCAAGCACCAGCCCATCAGCATAAACTGAGCCACTCCAAGCCCTCTGTAGAGTTGCACTCCCTGAGGAGGTGTCTTCCCCCTCTGTACTTGCTCTTACTGAGCCCTCAAGCACAGGGCTGCCTTCAGTGTGCAAAGAGGGTGGCTCCTGACATGCATATTACATGTTGCAAGAGAGCATGARTGAAGCTCTTGCAAGTGAGACCTGTGTCTGCGGACTTACGTGGAAATTAGAGGCACCGCAGCACGTATCTACTGTTGTTCCGCATAAATAAAGAGCTAGTCTTGTGGCTAGTCTTGCAGGCTGGGCTTGTTTTGTGGGAGTAAGTAGAAAGGAAGGTGAAAAAGGCCTTTTCTCCAGAATGACTAGAAGATTTGTGTTTAYGAAGTTTCCAGCTGCAGGAGAGTGTGAACCAGCCCTTCGCACTTACCTTTTAATGCTCCATACAAGGCTTGACTCCATTTTCACTGCACRTATCTCCTGCCCCCTCTTCCCACCTCGGCGTACCTTCATGCACCTTGTTGATCTGCAGGGGGAAAAGGGTGAAATGAGACCTGAAGATTACTGAGATCTGTAGTGCAAGTTCTGCTTTTTAGAGTGAGGCCTGTCAACCAGGGAAGTAGAACTCTGAGATGACTGAGCTTCCCGTACAGTGGGTAGACTTCCAGTCAGAAGCTAATGGCTTTGTGTTCCTGCCAAGCTCTTTGAACATCAGATTGTGATTTGTTTGATATTCCAAGTCTCTAACTGCATGTAATGGAGTTGTTGTCTGTTAGATTAACAGCAGTATCTCTRTGGCACAAGAAGCTTGGCTAGGCAATGGTATTTACTCTTCTACCTTTCCTAAGCCCTTTCTGGATGAGAACCTACCTTTACTCAGTGAGACTTGGGTTTCCTTCAACTGTGTGAAGGCGTTTCAGCAAATGGGTTGATCTTATTGTGGAGCGCAAAAATGAAGAACAAAATGAACRTGACAGTGCTGTGCTAAGATCCGGCTGTTAGTCTTAAATGGAAGGTTAATTCTGGTGGAGCAGCATATTGCTCTGGGCTGACTTGTGTCAATGGCTCTGACTCTGCACATTGCCRTTCTGTTACAGACCTGGAAGTCTGTCCGTCTGAAGTGATGCCTGCACCTTGGCCTTCCAGTGGGGCTTGTCACAACTGAGCACTGACGTTTTTCCTCTTGTCTTTTAAGTGGGCCACCCTGATTGATGACCATGTAGCAGGCTTTTATTTTAAGACTTGGTTTGGAAAAGGTATCAGGTGGCTTATTGCTTGTAGGATTGGTCTGTCCTGTGTGTGTGTGGGGGGGTGTTATTAGGAAAGGTTAGACACCAGCTCCAGGATTTGTGTTGAGGTGAGGATTCTGATAATATTAATGCTGATGCAGGAAACAATAGCAAAAATTCTCTGAAAGTGCTTGAAATGTGACCTCTGCAATCTGATCCAGGCTTGATGCAGGATATTGCCTTACTGATGTCGCATCAGAGGCATTCAGTTCATGCAGTGCTATAAATTAAGTATATTGGAGCCTGCTGTTTAGCCTCTGACATGACTGAAACTCTTTTTGTCGTGGTATCCTGCTGCTTGGGGAAAGAACAGCATTTGGCTGACCAGCAGGATTACAGTGAAGGCACARGCCCTTATTTACCTGACAAATTGCTGCAGCAGTTTCTGGGGTGGTCTTCTGCTGGAGATATTGACCCATACAGTGCTACTAGCAAAAGGAGCATGGCTGTGTCGTGAAACCCCACGTCAGAGCGCTAAGTGTTTCGGGGCAGCTCAGGCTAAGACATCAGACTTGCTTCCCCTGACTGCCACTAGCATGCCTGCCCTTCTGTAGGCTGTACTCAGTGAAGTGGGCAGATGAGCAGGTACTAACATCRTAGCTGTAGCATGGGGATGTGGCAGGCAAGCTCTGAGCAGACCAAGAGGCTGTGACAGTGGCATTCCTCAAAGGTAGATTAATCCTGGGATACTTTTTTCCCCCTTATGGTGGTCCTCTAATTAGGGCAGCTAAACATACTCTTACTATCTAGTTCCTGCTCATCTTATGTTTTCTTTTAGCTTCCTGCTGGAAAGGCAGGTGCTGGATGGCCTTTCTTTCTTTCTTGGTTTAATTGTAAACTGAAATAGTGTGGGGTTGTAGGCTCTTCCCTCCCTACTCCTAGTGTTGAGAGACACTGTCTCTGTCTCCAGCTGTAATACATGGAAGAGAAATTCAAAGGTGTATCATTGCTGTGCTCTATTTTACTGAGAAACTGGGCACTGCTAGAAAGAAGTTCTGGGATTAACTAGCTCTCCTTTGTGCTTTGATAAGTTCCCAGTGAGCTCCCTGTAAGAAATTCTTGCTTCTCCRCAGGTGTATGTTCCATCTGTCAGCAAGTTTGTTGAAAGAATTTTGACAGACARTTTTCTTCCATAAACTTTAATAAATTCCAATTTTAAATATTTATGGCAAGTTAATCATACTGAACTCCCTATAGTTTTAATAAATTTATCCTCCTGCAAGACTCCTCTGATGAGAAGAAGTAATTCTWCTTCTAAGGTAGGCTTTGTCTTGATAAATACCTGCAAACTTGGTTGTGGGATAGCTTTAAAGTGTACCTATCTGGTCTGTGATACTGAGAGAGCATCTTGCTAAAACTAAGACCTCATTAGGTTATGAACCTTCATAATTAGTGTCAAGACAGAAAACTGTTGGAAGCAGTGACTCCCTTGCTGCTGTTGTAGSATAACTGTCCATGTGGATTCTGCCAGTAGGTAGGGAATACTTCAGGCTGGAAAGGACTTCTGGAGGTCTCTGAAGCTGAGCTACCTAGATCAGGTTAGTCAGGGTCTTGTGCAGCTAGGTTTTGAATATCTCCAAGGATGGACAAATAACCTCTAGGGCAGGGGGACACCTTACTGTGCTCCAGTATCTTTCAAAAGATGGCTTTAAGCCACAAGTATCTTTAATCTGGTTGTGCAGATGCCCTTCAACTGAAGGGAAGAATGAATGGAATAATATCAAAGTTAAGTCCTGTGAAAGTGGACAACTAGAGTCMTCCAAACTTACAGTATAAGGTAGTCTGAAAGCAGAATATAAATGACTTGTTACAGTACTGTACTGAGAGCAATACGTGATTTGCAGGTTGAATAGAAATTTCTGCCCAGTATTGAGGGGAGTGAAGGAGGTTTGCATCCCTGAAATTAAAGGCAAGGTGGCCTGTCCTAGGCATTTCTCTGATGCTCAGGGTGGCTGTGAACTACTGCAGAACCTTCAGCTCTTGCCATCTATTATTTCAGGTTAAATTGGAGAGTAGCTTAGCATGTCACTGACTGTGCAAGGCTGAGCTGCTGCCACGTGCCCCTCTGTAAGAAGTAGCATATCACACGAAACCAAGGGCTGTGYGGCTAAACAGCCGCTGCTAGCCTGGGGAGGGTGGGACACGGATTAGTCTCTTGGCATCGAGAGCTGTCAGATGGCCTGGGTGTTGCATGCCCTACTTACCTTGGAGCATGAAAGTTGGAACTGTTTTGGCACCCTGTCCCCTGCACCTTGTCCTATATCGTTGGTGACTGCTGATAGTCCCAGAAGACTCTACCCTTTTTAATATAACGCTTATTTCTCTGGTCCCTCAACTATCTTTTACCCTTGATACAGAAGACAACTGTGCCCAGCTTGTGTACCGAGATCATCTTCTGTATTGAAATAGTCTATTTTGCTGGTTACCCTGCCAGGGTTTAGACTTGTGCAGCTCTCACGGGGCACTCTGTCTCATGTGCTAAGGTAGGAGAGCACCTTGCAATCTGCTGCAAGAGTGCAAAAGGTCAGTGGAAGCTTTTTTTACTGCCTCTACCTTGAAGAGAAGTACAGGGGGTCCAGATCAGAGCACTAGGGTACTCTGCAAGCTTCTTGAAATTAATGCTTTGCTGAAGCTTGGTTTTTGGACAGCTCATTAGCCAGGCTGTAGTAATAGGTGCTGAGCAGCTGCAAGGGGGACGTGATGGCATAAATAGATGTTACTGGAACAAACACTCCAATACGATACAAGCTAGTATGCATCATTCTATACCACCCAGATGAGATTCAGGGTTGAACCATCTTAAACCTTCCAGCATGAGCCCTTGGCTTCCTGGAAACCATTGTGAATGTGGTGTCAAKGCCCAAAGCAAACCTTGTCCTTGCAAATACTTGTGAAAATGACTCAGTATTTGCAGAAGCCTTTCTGGTCTGAACCGTTCCTGGATCCTCATGAAAGTGACTACACGTTGGAGAACTGTAGGATCCTGCCAAATCTACTCTGTTAGCCTGTCTCAGGTGTGGAGTACCCAGTGAAAGCACCAGTCTGGATGATGTGTGTGCCTGGGCAGTGGGGGTACACCCTTCAGGAAGGGGGAACACAGCTCCCCTGTGGGCTATTAATGATACCCAGGCTCAAAGTAGCATTTGCTCAGGGATGGTTGAAGCCCTCTTTAGTCAGCTGGTGCAGATACAAGTAACAGAGCTGAGCAATTGTATGGAGCAAGCTGGCTGCTGCAGTGTCTTGTGCAGTTGTACTACACCAGGAGGCTGTGGAAAGAGCTGCTGCAAAGGTGTGGAGATGTGCGTGCAGTGCGCAGCGTGGAGTCAACAGGACGTGAGCCCTTTGCTGGGCTGTCTGCTGCCTGTAGGGCGGGGTGGCTGGTGTAGCGGTTGGCTGCCTGGCTGGCTGCCTCGCCAGTGTCAGAGATACTGGCCCGGATGGCTACAGCCAGCAATGGATTTGTGGGAACTGGAATGAAACCACAGTATCAAGCATGATGCTTCCCAGTAATTGAGTCGGCCAAGAGAGCATTTGGCAGCCTGCTTGTGAAATGGCTCCGTGCTCTGTCGTCTCCTTAATCGTTCTGTTGCTGTGTGCTATAATAACTAAATTGCCATGTTGTGTGAGGCAGGTAGAAGTGATACTGTGCATTAACAYTTATCTTCAATGAAGAAAATTCTGTGTGGGAAGAACGTACTCTTACCATGTGAGCTTTTAAATTCCTTATAAGCAGCTATAATTTTAACATCTAATGTATTATCTCAAAAGTATGTACTATGCTTATGGAAAAAGGTGAAGACTCTGTAGCTGAATTTTCCATGTTGTTAATTCATTCAGCTAGCGTGTAACTCTAGAACATCTACATCCTCTTGTTGTGACTGTCCCTCCTTTCTGCTTCTTGAAGTCTGACACTACTTCTGCAGGTGAAATGCATCTTGTTCCTAAAAGATTTTTCTGATCTGGAAAATTCTCATCTTCTAAGAGTTGGAGAATACCTTGAATAAAACTGAGCTTACGCCCTTTTGCAAGGGGACTGGACCACAGCATGATTTCCCAGCTGGCTCCCTCTAGAATGAGATTTGAGTGTCTGATGAGAAATTGGGATTTCATTAGCCGGCTGTGCTCTTCTGCAGCTCTCTAGAGACATGTGGCAGCACCTGAATACTAAGTAATGACGAGAACGGCAAGTGACTACAGCTTAACCCAAATCTTTCTCTTCTTTCTTCCTCTCTCAATACAGGTGACCGAATTGAACGAGCCTCTCTCCAATGAAGAGAGGAATCTTTTGTCTGTAGCCTATAAAAATGTAGTGGGGGCACGGCGCTCTTCTTGGCGAGTAATTAGCAGCATTGAGCAGAAGACATCTGCTGATGGTAACGAGAAGAAGATAGAAATGGTACGGGCCTACCGTGAGAAAATAGAGAAGGAGTTGGAAGCCGTGTGCCAGGATGTGCTGAGCCTGCTAGACAACTACCTGATCAAGAACTGCAGCGAGACGCAGTACGAGAGCAAAGTCTTTTACCTGAAGATGAAAGGGGACTATTACCGCTACCTGGCCGAAGTGGCCACTGGTGAGAAGAGGGCGACTGTGGTGGAGTCTTCTGAGAAAGCCTATAGCGAAGCTCATGAGATCAGCAAGGAGCACATGCAGCCGACCCATCCCATCAGGCTCGGCCTGGCACTTAACTACTCAGTTTTCTACTACGAGATCCAGAACGCTCCGGAGCAGGCCTGCCACCTGGCCAAGACGGCGTTCGACGATGCGATTGCTGAGCTGGACACCCTCAACGAGGACTCCTACAAGGACTCAACGCTGATCATGCAGCTCCTTCGCGACAACCTAACGCTCTGGACAAGCGATCAGCAAGACGACGACGGTGGAGAAGGCAACAATTAGACCCCCAGATGGACTGGCAGCCGCACGCTGATGCTAACTACTGCAGTCTTTATTTTTTTTCCCACGAGTGGGGGGGGTCAGGGGTGGGGGAGGGAAAGGGAGGGGACACCTTCCCAGGGAGGCCCCCCACAACCTGTCTTTGATTGCCTCTTTGACATTTTTGCCAAAACACCACTAGTGGAAGTCAGGCTGGCTGTGCTGGTATGGAATAGCAGCCTCACTGGCATATGGACTGTTCTGTAGATTATTAATACAAGTGGAGCTGTCTTTAATTTAACTTTATTGCTAGAAATAAAAGGGTTTTAAGATGAAATAACTTGAATGGAATGGCCCTCGTTTTTAAGAAAAGCAACACAAAAAGGAAGTTCTGTGGTTCCAGTAAGGCTTACGTGCGTTTGTTTCTTCAGTTCAAGTGCCGTGTGTTTGTTACCAGGTAGCAGGGTGTCTCTCTGGAGYGCTCTGCCTGTCAGGGCATGGCTTAAAATCCCCAAACTGAAAAGGAATATTAAAAAAAATAATAAAAGGATTTGGGACTTGTAAAGCCCCAGGATTTAGGCCACTTAACCTTTTTGTTAAGATATTTATTAGGGTAGCTTACAGTATTAACACTAAAATGCAGTTTACAGTATTTCTACATTACAGCCATATGACATCAAGCCTTTGACTGTCTGTTTTCTTTTGCTAGTTCTTTTGGCTTGCCTTCCTAATCAGTCCTCGCCTGTGGACTGGCTTAGCTATTCTGTGTCGCCCAAGGCAAGAAGACTGCCCACCCGAGGAACATCAAAGCTGCTCTAGTTTTTTGGTCAACAGCTTAACAGGTGCTTGGCTAGCGGCTGTTTAAACTATTTTAGTCCACAGCAAAAGGTTTAAGAACTTAATTAGAAAAGGGGGAAGTGTTTAAACTAAAATGCCACTAAATAAAAGAGAATTCAGGTCTGTATGTCATGTACTGTGTTTGGTATTTCAAAGACCATCCTGATTTAAGGTGCCACAGCTGCTTCCTCAGGGATTGCACTGCCATTTCACTCTGCCTGACTTTCTCCCACTGTACCATGAGGTTTGTCAGCAGATCTCTGGCACCTAAGCTCCCTTGTTTGTCACCAGGGAAGCTGGGTGTGTTCTCTTTCTCCTGAGGAAGCTTGTGGTGTAATGAGTGAACTTCAGGAGCTTAGAAACTAATTTGGTAGAGAAATCCACAAGGGAAGAGCTACAATCATAGACATTTCTATCAAACATCGGGAGCCCAGGAACTTAGTTCTCTTCTTAACAAAATCTTTTCCAAGTCTGTGCTATTTGACTGGGGGTGGGAGATGGGGCACCTGAATTGCTTAGCAGGTAATATTTACCCCATTTTGAGTAAATTTTTTTACATGACTGTTGGAAGTTCACTGCTGTTCTCCTTGGCTTGCGGAGTGCTGTACCACGTAGCTTTTTAACTAAAGCTACGCGGTAGGGAAAACTGCACTCATGCATTTTTAAAACAGGCTTTCATCGTCCCTCTTGAGAGTCAGTCCGTAAGCAGAGCATCGTGGTGTTGCACACGCAGTACAGTCAGTTCTGTTGCTCGGTTGCCCGAGGAGTCTGGCACGACTGGACTTGGCTCCAGCTCCGGCCCCTCAGCAGCAGTCAAACGAAGCTTTTACCCCCCTCCCCTTTTAAGGGAGCGAGCGGCGATGAGCACGTAGCTGATGGTGGTAGTGAGGTTGCCCCGATGATGCTAGCAGAGGCGCGGGAGCCTCGCTCGCGGCAGCCGCGTGTACTGCGTGCAACACCCTGCCGCTTGCCGGGGTGACTCCAGCCGGCCGCCGCCTCCGCGGGCTCGCCGGCCCGGCGAGCCGCTCGCAGCTTAGGGAGCTGACAGAAACCTGCCGTAAACGCCATGGACTGGAAGATTTATTTAGGCTTCTTAACTTTATTTGATTTACCTTCATGTCCAGTGAGCAGTGTTGTCCCAGCTGTATAATTTGGAAGTGATTTACTGGAATTACAAAACCTATTTTTATTTTCAGCTTTTGCTCTGGCTGCTTTAGAGAAATTAAGCAGGAAAGATCGCACAAGAGGGCTAAAAATGGAGTGGGGTGGGGGACTTGATTTTTAAGCAGCTTGAATGGTTTCTTTCATTTTTTAAGAAATGCACTTGCCTATGATACTGTCTCTCCAGTGAAATGATTACTGCTCCATTACTCTATTGATACAATATTGTGCATGCTAGTGTCGTATTTCTATACAGTAGCTTGAAATTTATTAACTTATACTGTAGATGTTATGTATTCCTATGACAAAAATAGTCTTCAAAAATTTTTTAAAGTTTTTTAATTTATTTTTCTTTTGGGGGTAAAGTTTGCTCTACCAAATAGTGATCGTAACAAACTGATCTGTTATGGATGTTGCTATAGTGACATGCAATTATATATGATTTTGTTTTTAAAAAGGAAAAAAGCAAAAGAAAACACCAGTGTTAGCTTAATCTTAATGTCTGGTGTTCGTCATGGTGAAATTATAACTATTACAGTGTAGGAGAACAATGACTGTGTTCTTTGAATGAGCCTTTGTTTGTGCTTTTTGTCATGTTATGCAGTGAACTATTTTTAAGGTCTAATCAGTGATTATTTTTCCAACTCCGTGTTTCTGTAAGGAATTATTTCACACACGGACCATTCTTAGCGGTTTTCCTCAGTGATGGAATATCATGAATGTGAGTCATTATGTAGCCGTCGTACATTGAGCAAATAAACTTACAGATCTGATGTCAGTGCTGCTTAATTGTATTGCACGTGTCGAGTTTATCYGGGGCTCTGCTGGGAGGAGGGCAGAGGCCCGGTGGGCTCCCGGAGCCGCCGGGGCCGGCGAAGGGGCTGCCGCCGTCGCCGAAGCGCGGGCGCGCGCTCCGGGCAGCAGAGCCGCCTTTATCTTCGGCCGCGGCTCGCTTATCGCGGGCCGGGCGGCTGGCGCGGCCGCTAAGCGACAGCCTGGTTCTCGGGGCCGCGGCTCCTTCCAGCGAGAGCGGCGCGCGGCCGAGACCCGGCTGCTCCGCGCGCTGCCTCGACCGTTAAACCCGGCGCGTCCCTGTCGGCTCCGGTTTCGAGCGCGTGCTGGGGGCGGCCGCCGCCGCGGGTTAATGGTTGACTAGTCGTCCCTCGCCGCGCTCCTGSCCCGCGTTTAACCTTCGGAGCCCGGGAAAGGGCAAAGGCAGAGCGCGGCGTGGGCCGCGCCGGAGCTCTCCCGGCTTGGGGAGCGATGGGGAGGGTTTCCCGTGGCGGGCGGCCGCGGCGAAGCGGGGAGC
The DNA here is from genome assembly GCF_003343005.1 of Rhea americana. Classification (NCBI taxonomy): domain Eukaryota; kingdom Metazoa; phylum Chordata; class Aves; order Rheiformes; family Rheidae; genus Rhea; species Rhea americana. Next base: position 2,295,237 of record NW_028185162.1, read on the forward strand.
CCGCGGCCGTGGCCTCCCTCCCCGCGGGTTTTTCCACTCGCAGTTGTGCGCGGTGACTCACSCTGTAAAAATAATCCCCTCCCTTTGAAACTGTAAACCTGCAATGCGCCTTGACTCACGCGCCCGGGCGCACCCCAGCGCCGCCTCCCTGCCCTCCCCGGCGCGGGAAAGCGGGGCAGCGGGCCGCTGTGGGGGGCTAACCCCCGGCGAGGGGGGGCCCGGGGCTCGCGGAGGGGTGAAGGCAGCCAAACTGGGGCTCCTCGGCTGCCGGCCGGGGGTTTCACGGGGTGCGCCGAGGGCTGCAGCGGAGGGGGCGCGGGGGCGCCCACGGGAGGATGCTCTGCAGCAGGCGCCGCGGGCGGGGGGCTCCCGTGTCGGCGCCCGCCCGCGCGGAGACCCCGGGGAGCCGGCGGCGGCACACGCCAACGGCCTGCGTGTTGCTAAGGCCGCGAAGGCTTTTCGGGAAGCGAGAGCGCGGGCAGCGCTTCCCGGCCTGCCTCCCGCGGCTTTGCGCGCCCGCGGCGGAGGCAGACGCTCCCGTGGGATGCTCGCTCCCGCGGGATGCTCCGGCCTGCCCACCGCAGCCCGAAGGAGCGGGCGAACCCCGAGAGCGCCTTTGCAGGGCGGCCGGGCCGCGAGGGAGCGGGCCGGGGGGCAGCGGCGGCGCCGCCGCGGGGGTCTCCTCCCTCCCCGAGGCGCTGCCGGGAGCCGCACGGCCCCGTCCCCGGCAGCCCGGGCAGGGCGCCTTCCCGCGCCCCGGCGCTCGCGGCACGCGTGTGTCTTCCCATCCCTCCCGCATCCCTCTCCGGGGAGATTGGGGCCGGCGGGGGCCTTGCCAGCAAGTTAGCCCCCGACGCCCTGATCCGCCCTGCGCCGCCGGGGGAGGCCCCGGGTTCCCTACGCGGGTGTCCCCTGGGGCGGTTTTGCCTGCCCCGCTGTGCGCGTGCGTGGGCCGTGCCGCCCGGCAGAGCCCGTGCGTGCGTGTGCGTGCGTGTGCAAGCGCGAGCGTGCCCAGGCAGCCGCGCTTCTGTGCGCGTGCAACGCGGGGGGACGGCGCCACGGGGCGCGGGAGGCAGCGGGGTCCCCGAGGGGGTGCGGAGCCACGCGGAGGGGCGCGCGGGGCCGGGCAGGGCGGGGTGCCCCAATGAGCCCTCTCCCTGGAGCCGTGGGGCAAATTCCTGGGGCCCTGCTCCCCCCGACGCCCGGAAACCTTCCCGCTCCGGCGCTCCGCGGCCCCCGCCTGAGGCCTGCCAAGCTCATTGCACCTGCGGCAGGGCCCGCGGGCCTCAGCGGCGGTGGCAAGGGGGGGCCGGGCCGGTGCCTCCGCAGCGGGCAGGGTGCCAGAGGGCTGCTGCTCGCTATGGCAACCGTCTGCACCGCTCCGGTTGCCGTGGCCACCCATCCCCAAAATGACGGAGCCGCGGGGGGGGGGGGAGGCCCCACGCGTCTCCCGCTCCGGGGTGCAGAGCGCAGGAGCTCGTCCGCGCGCCCGCCCGCTCCCGCAGCCGCCGCGCCGGCCCCGGCAGCCTGAGGCCTGCCGAACTCACTGCGCCAAGCACGGGCGCGCCGGAGGAGAGGGGCTGCGCAGCCCGGCGAAGGGGCTGCCAAGCGCTCGGGAAGGGGCCTGGCGGCCGCGGGATTCCTGACGGGTCAGCGGCGCCCGGAAAGGCTTCCTGCCTCCGGCATGACTCAGAGGGGAGCTTAGCRGGGATTTGTCGGAGCGGGAACGCAGCGGCAGCGGCCCTCGTCCGCCCGGGAGATGGCCCGGAGCCCTCTCGGCGGCAGAGCCCTGCCGGGCRGCGCGGCCCCGGCACGGCTGCTCCYGCCCAAAGGCAGGACCGGGGCAYGGAGCCGGTGTCCGAAAGGCGTCGGGGCCGCGCTCCGTCCCGCTGGCTCGGCTTTGCCCATCGGCTTCCCTGCGACTCCCTCCTGCAGGGAGTTTGCTTGGTTTTCGGTGMCTGGGGGATGTTCGGTGCCTGCGGGGGGGACGGTGGAAGGAGGGGACGCAGCAGAGTGGGTGTTAGGGGCTGGGACCTCCCCAGATCTGGGATTCCCCCACGGACACTGGGATGTTGGGACCAGAGATGTTGAGACTTGGGATACTGGAGACCTGGGATGCTGAGACCAGGGATATTGAAGGCCTAGGATGATGAAACCTAGGATGTTGGAGATGTGGGATGTTAAGACCTGGGATATTGGAGACCCAGAATATTGGAGATCCGGGATGTTGGGACAAAGATTGTTGAGATTTGGGATATTGGAGACTTAGAATATTGGGGATCTAGGATGTTAGAGACTAGAGATATTGGAGATGTGGGATATTGAGGTCTGGGGTGGCAAGATACCCAGAATATTGGAGATCTGGGATGTTAARGCTTGGGATATTGGGGACCTGGGATATTGGAGACTTGAGTTACTGGAGACCAAGGATGTTGAGACTTGGGCTGTTGGAGACCTGGGATATCAAAGACCCAGGATATTGGAGACCCAGGATATCAGAGAGATGGGATATTGGAGACCAGGGATATTGGAGACCCAGGATATTGGAAACCACAGATATCAGAGACTTGGGAATATTGAGATCTGGGATGTTAGAGACCCAGAACATTGGAGACCAGGAATGTTGAGACCAGGGATCCTGGAGACCTGGTATATTGGAGACGAGGGATATCAGAGGATGGGGACGGTGCAAGCGCAGGCAGTTCTGTGCCGCATCTGAAAGCGATGCGGGACCTGGGCAGCACCCACATGTGCCCTATCACAGCCAGCACCACTAGCTCAGCCAGCCCTGCCAGAGGGTGCTCGTGGGTGCCCACGGCCTGTGTCCCAGCCCAGTGCCACCGCAGCGCAGATCCCGGCCTGGCTCCAGGCACCAGGCCTGCTGCCCAGGGAACRGGGTGGCTTTATTTCACAGCTACTTATTCCAGTTGATTCTACTTTTTTCTTCCCATTTATTTGAGACACTCAGTGACGGGGTGAGTACAAAATAAAGAATAAAAAGGAGGATCAAAGCGGGGGGCGGCGTGAGCAGCTACTGTGTGCAGGGCAGCGGCAGCAGGCGGCACTTTCTCTCCCTGCTCCTCGGGGCCRGCTACTTCTTGGCCGGTTCCTCTGCTTTCTTGCCTTGGCTCTCGATGGTGACGGGGATGGTGATTTCGGCAGACTGGATGGCCGGCTTGGGCAGGGGCGCTTCCACGGTGAGCATGCCGTCCGGCGAGAGCGAGGAGCGCACGGCCGTGGCTTCGACGCCAGGCGGGAGGCTGTGGGCAGGAGAGCAGGGTCAGCACCACGAGGTCTTGGCCCCAGCACCCCTCACAGCCCCAAATTTTTGGCTGCCATCCTCCCTGTTTGGATTAACGACACTCCCAGCTTGCCCAGGAAGAGGCTCTGGAGGGGATAGGGCAGGACTCAGTGGACAGGAGAGGTCCCCAAAGTGGGGGGTGGAGAGGGCACCAGGATCCCATCTCGCTCTGGCACTTACGTGTATTTTCGGGTGAAGCATCTGGAGATGAAGCCGTGTTCATCCTGCTTCTCCTCGTGTTTCCCTGGAAGAAAAAGAAAAGCCAGGAAAGGTTGAAGCCTGATGACTGGGCACCAGGGCTGGAAAGGCCTCCGTGCTCAGGGCCCACCTTCCCCATGCCAGCCCTCAGGAAGGCACCCGTGCCATGGGGTGAGACCCCCCCCCCAGCTGCAGCACAGCTCAAACGAGGTGGCATTTGGGGGGCTGGATGGCACGGGGTGGCGGGGGGGGTCATCTCTGCTCCCTGCAGAGCCAGGCCGATGGCCCAGGACGGGGACAAGGGGACCGGCACRGGGTTTCCCTGCCTGGATATCAGGCTGGAGCAGCGCTGGGTGACGGGATTGCAGGATTTCCTCCCCTTCCTGCATCTCCRGCAGGAATCAGGGCACAGCACTGGGCCCCTCTGGAAGCATTCCCAAATTCAGGGCCAGCAAATTGCTCCCGACGACGCAAGGAGCTGCTGCCGGCAGCGGGGACCAAACGCAGCTGCGGGGTTTGCAGCCCAGCGCAGCATCGTAGCCAGCCCCAGGGCCTCCAGCGGGGCTCCCAGATCCCGATGGCTGGGAATTGCACCCAGCCCAGTTGCTGGAATTGGTGGGGAGGGAGGGGGGGAGATGCACAAGGCCGGCCATGGCCGCCAGCCCCCCCCGCCCCCCGGAGCGCCAGGCGCC
>NW_028185162.1:2301857-2345138 GCF_003343005.1 Rhea americana
GAGGCCGAGGAGGAGGAGGAGAGCTGGCGGGGTCCGCAGGGAGGCGGACAGCCCCACGGAGCCTGGAAAGGGCTGGACGGAGAGAGCGGGGTTAACGCCGTGCCAGCCCCGCGCCRCGGCCCCACCGAGAAGAACCTGCTCCGTGCCCGGCAGAGTCATTTACAATATATACTGTATATTTTATTATAATTGAACCAGCTCACTGAATCTACAGCTGTACTCACAATCCAGAAAAAAAGAGAGAGCGCGCACGCGAGGAAAATACTGAAGTATTCCTACAGAGTATTTGTTCCAGTTAGCTCCCTCCGCGGGCAGGAGACAGAGACTGTAAAAGAGGAAGACTGGAAATTTTCCCTGATGTGCTGTCTTTGTCGGCACCGGCGCTGCARCCGAGTCGCTGTCACAGAGCAGGACTCGCGGTGGCCGCGGGGCTCGGGGACGGCCCGAGYGAAGGCGCTGGGCCGGGGGTGCGCAGGTGGCAGAACTCCCCGGGCAGCTGCCTCTGCTCAGGGGGATGAAGAGGGAGAAGAGGCCAAAACTGCAGCATTTTGGGGCGCCTGGCCCACCAGATGGCACGGTGTGGCCAATCCAGGCGCCTTGGCGGGGGCCAGCAACGGCCTCCCCAGGGTGGTGCAAAAATGCCACAAAATAAACTTGCCCTAGTGGTTCAAACTCAGATTTTGTCTAGATCAGGATTTTGAGGCTCGTCCAGCTGGTATGAGGCCGGTGCAAGATGAGAGGGTGAGCAGGAGCCCATGGATGAGGCCACTCCTGCTCCAGCACAGCAGCCAAGTGGGTGCAAAGCAGGGCAAAACACCCTATGAGCCACCCAGGAGATGCTGGCCAGACTGGGGAGCTGCAGGGGTGCAAGGAGGAGACGAGCCACAGTGCCAGCGGGACACTGTGTGGGAACCAAGGAAAGTCCTGACCGTGCTGTGCTAGCCTGGGGCTTTGGAGAGACTTCAGCCCTACAAAGCCCCGCAGTTCACCCTTGTCTCTGCATCGCCCAAACTTGCTGCAGCCCCCATTCTGGTTTTGCAACAGGACATCTTGGGAAGATAGGCAGGGCAGGCCCACGGAGAGCTGGAGCAACGTGGACCACAGAGAAGCACAGTTGCCGCAGCCGCTGGCGCCCTGGGAACGCTCCGTCCCAGCCAGGGAGCCCTGCGCGGGGGGACTGTGGAGTTATGCCATAGTGCTCCTGCTGCCCGCGCCCAGCCGGTCCGTGTGTCCCAGCACGCTGCCGGGGCAACCGCCCTACCCGGGACTTTCAGCCTAATGCACTGGAGCAAGCCAAGCAATTGAGAAACACCATCATTTCTGCTCCTTACCTGTTAAATCCATCTCTAACTGCTTTTCTTTCCTGGGCAATTGGTTCAACTCCTTTCTAGATCAGGCACACCAGCCTGGAATGGCAATGAGGCCCCACCTCTTCCAGCCCCTGCCTGCTCTGCAGCACCTCCAGGATATCTCCTGGAGTCTTCATCACATCCTTGTGCAAAGGAACATTTGCCAGGGAGCAAATTTTGCTGCAGACAGCAGCCATATCTGTGGGGAAGGGGGATCTGCTCGCTGAGCAAGTGCAGCAGGACTGGCTGCACAGAGAGATGGGCTGGAATCAGCCCATCTGCTGGATCAGGAGATGACCCAAACCCTAGAGACACTTCTCCAAGGCCTGGTGAATCATCCTGGCCTCAGTGCAAACATCAATGACTCCCTGCCTAGAGGGAACGGATTTCTCAAAGCAGCCTGTGTTGGGCTTGGAAGATGACCTGAAGCTCTTATCTTGTCACAGAAGGAGCTGTGCCCAGACCCTCATCCTCTCATCCCACCTTACTCAGTCCCCAAGCCTCCCAGAATACGTTCACCACCAACACAGGGCCCTCTCCATCCTCCCAGCCTGATTCCTTTCTCCGGTTCTCAGTTTGGCTCTGTCTCCCCAGTGGCAGGTTTGGAAAGGGGAGCATGAGGGGCTCTGCTGGCTGGGCAAACCGTGACCACCGCAGCCCCGCGCAGCAAGGTCTGGCCCCAGATGCAATCCTGGCTTAACTCATATTTCTGCCCTCCTGAGACCTTCAATTCATTATGCAGTGGCCATGGACTAACGAGGCCTTTGCATTACCGGCTGAGCAGGATTCAAAAAGGATGACTCGGTCCTGCCAATCCCCCCGAGCCAGCCAGGCTGGCTGGAAACTAATGTCAAGAGGGGTTGACAAAGCCCAGCTTTCAATCTGGGGGCAACGGGTTAATCCGGGCAGCTGCTCTCTCCACCAAAGGGGGCTCATCTGTATCATCTTTCTCCAGTGAGGCGGAAAATGCATGGCCCATGCAGATTAAATGCAAACAGCCCCAGGGTGCTGTCATGCAGGAGGGCTTAGGCACTGTCCTCAGCTCCTGGGCAGCTGGGAAGAGCTTTTTGGAAAATCGTCAGAAGGAAAGCTCCGAAAACCCAGGGCTACCCTGCTCTGCTTCTTCTCAGCAAAGTCCCATACTCACAGGACCTTCCTCCCTCTCTTCTCATACTTAAGCTGACAGCCAGGCTGTGCCCTGCTGCTGCTCAAGGAGCTTCAGCAACTGCATGGGCTAGTTGAAAGATGGGAGGTAACGGGACCAAGAGCCAAGCGTGGCCAGAGTGGCTGGGACATATCCTGCCTGCTCTGCACTCCTCTGCCCGGCTCATGTTTCACACTCCAAATCACAGCTACCCCACACACACCAGTGAAGGAGGACCAGTGGCAACATCTTCTAGAAAGGGAGTCAAAACCTTCAGCTGAGGCTGTGCTTCCTGGGGAGGGGGCTGGACTGTGAACATGGTAACATCACCAAGAAAYGAACCATGCAGCTGAAAGGTGGATCGGAAGCCCTGGCTGTAAGACAGAAGTGGCATCAAGATCAGATCTGGGCCAGGCAGTCAGTCATAAACTTAGATAAAGAGATAGGAGAGGCTGTGAACCCAACATGRGGCAAGAAGTGGGCTTGTGCTGCTGAAGCTGGAGGCCTGCTGGACTAGATTTGTTCCTCTGCACCTGGACAGCATCTCAAACCCTCATCTTTCGGCACCACCTCGCACCGCTCCAGTGACCCTACGTGTGGCTGCAGCCCAGGGGCCTGCTGAGACAGTCCCTGAGCAGGGAAGAGGCCATGACACTAAACAGCCGCTTGGGAAAACAGGCCCCGGGGAGGTTACTCTGCTCCAGGGGATACTCTGAGAAGGTGTCTTCATGCAACAGTTCTCCCTAGTGTGGCTCCATGCATGAACCCGAGTGTTTTAAAGAAAGAAGTGTCTGAGAAAGGAAAGTGCGTGAGGACAATCGCACAGTCCTCCAGGGCTTCCTAGTTTTGCAGGGAAGGGAGCAGGGCCCATTGCGAGACACACTGTAGGGGCAACTCGGCTCCAGGCTCACACACCATCTCACATGGCTTCTTCCCTTGAACTGTCTATTTTCAAAGGGCTCCTGGTGCTACTATGTGCCCACATAAAAGCCAAGGAGAAGGGGGCTGGAAACCAAGGGCCTAGGGATAAGAACAAAGTGCTGAGGCTTTGGGGACTGATTTTTTTCCAGCTATGCCCTGGTGCAACAACAGACAGGCAGCCCAGGCACTGCCCCAGCATGGGGGCTTGCAGCTACTACTGCTGGAGGACTATCGGCAAAGCTGGGGGCATTTTTTCCTCCTTGTTTTCTTCCCCATCAGCAAATACTGAGATGTGGGGGCAGACATGGGCTATGTCACCAAATCTTCTGTAAGAGAAGAGTTGTCAGGATGGTGAAAAGGGAAAAGCAGCCTGTCCCTTGACAGAGAGGTACCTACGCAAGGACATCCTGCTCTCCCAAGTCCTGTGGCCTGGGTCTTGCATCCACCTCCAGACTTGCACCTTCCCCCCTCCAGCCTCTCAACCTGGCTGCAGGCTTCTGTGTGGCTCTTCCCCTGGGGAAAGCCACCTGCTAACATTTCATGGCCCCAAACTCTTGCTTTCCAGCTGGTCTCTCTCCCAGCCTGGCCTCTGAGAGCTGGCATACAGCTCCCCTCTGCGCAGCATCTGCCAGCCTGAGAAAGGGGAGACCTCAGGGACCTGCAGCCACAGCAGGCTAGATGGTCCCAGGGATTTTGTTCTGTAAGGGGGTGCAGGACGAAATGAGATCTATGGGAAAGACAGCCCCCAAGATGGAAGATACTCTCCACAGTCCTCTGCTCGAAGGCTCTGTCCTGCTGCAGACACACTGGATGGCACCAGCAAAGTCCCCTCGCCATCCCCACCAACATGATGCCACAGACCACCGCCACACTGAGCCTCATCCACCCCAGCGGATGGGAAAGGCTGCCGAAAAGCTTTTGGTTGACATCCCAGGGCAAGATGGAGGAGCCCAAGAGCCCCGGGCCAGCACTTTGGCTGGCCATGCCTGACTGGCAGGGCCAGGTCCTGAGCTGAGAAGAGCAGCATGAATTGCCTGACAGACCTCCTCGCCTGGGAACCGACTGATGAGGCTGAAGGCAACGCCGGGCTCCTCCTCTCATCCAGCTTTGGAGACTGGCTGATGCCTTGGTGCTGGAGCAGGGTGTGCTGGCAGCAGCCACGATCTTTGTTCGTCGGTGGCTCTCACTGTGCTTGGGCTTGCCTGGGCCTTGCAAAAGCCCCCAAAATAGTTCACGTTGCCTCTGTCTCCAAGGATACAAGTATGGGAAGCCCCCAGGAGCCCAGGTAAGTCAGCAATGCCATGTGGAAGCAGTGATTCCTCTTCTTTGCCAATGCCAGTGGAAAGGCCAGACTCTCTTCTAGATTGCATCGCTCCCTTTGATTAAACATTGGCTCCAGAAACCCCTTCCTCGTCCTTTTCCCCTCCCCAACCCCTCCAAGGATATACTTGTGCTAAAAAAAGATTAAATAAATAAAAGAAAGCATGAGAGCCTCTCGCTGGCTGGAGCAAGCAAAATATGACAGGACCCAGGGCACAYAGGGCCAGTGAGCAACTCACTCCTGCAGGCTCCTCAGCCGACCCACGTCAGCTTAGTCCAAGGTCTTTGCTAAGCAATTTGTTCCCACACTCTGTGCTTGCCCACCCTGTCGCTCCCCACCCCAGCATTTGCAGAAATCAAGAGATATTCCCCCTTCCCTKCCCCAACCCCAAAATAGCCTAGAGGTTTGGAGTCCACCCTGTCCCAGATGGAGGGGCTGGGCGATGYAGTCACCACAGGCCACACAGGGATGTGCATGGACCTAGTCAACTTTTCCATAAGACTCCTGCTTTCCTCAGCCACCAAGTYCACCTTGTAGCAGCTCCCAGGTTTTTTTTGGCCTTCCCAGTGGTCCTGGCTCAGGGACTCTCCTGGGACRGGCCAGAGGGGGACCCCTGGGGCAAGCCAGCTCTGTCCCTGCTTGGGGCGATGGGGAAGACGTGGCGCGCAGCAGCGGGGTGGGCACGATGAGGCTGGTGTTGGCTGCCCTGCAAGGGCTGGGGCTTGGGGGGCCGGCAAGGAGGGCTGGGGGCTGCGTCCACGGGGCCAAGCCCTGCGGCTCAGAAGCCTGCACTCTCGGAGCTGCTGCGGCTGTTGTAGCTGGGGCTGCGGCTGGGGCTCCGTGAGCGGCTCAAAGGGCTGCGAGTCCGGCTGCGGCTGCAGCTGGTGCTGTAGCTGTCGTAGCTGCGGCTCCGGCTCCGGCTGTACGAGTAGCTGCTCAGGGAGCTGGAGGAMGAGGGGCTGGGGCGGTAGTAGGGAATAGGCCGCTTCCGAGCACTGCAAACAGAAAAGGGAAACTGAGTCAGGCCCTGGAAGCGGCACGGGGAACGGGGAGCGCGAGCCCAGAGCAGCAGGGCTTGGACTGGCCGTGGGGTGACCGGCGGGTCTGCGGGCGAGCCGGCTGCAGCGTCACCCTCCGCCTGTGCCCACCCAGCCCCAGCGGCCTCCCCGAGCCCCGGCTGTCCCCGCCGCCACCCCGGGGTGTTAGTCCTGGATTAGGCAGCGACGAGGACAGAAAGTGAGCGGGTTAATGTGGCTTTTGTGTTTCCCAGACACCAAAGATCTAAAGCTGCTGAAAAAGAGAAGTTAGGGATTAGTGGTAGGCAGGATGCGGCGGCTGCCAGGAGAGCTGGGCTGCTGCGGGGTGCTGAGCCTGCTCTGGGGTCAGACCCTCCCCACCAGCTCCTGAGGAAGAGGAGGGATGTGGCAAGGCCAGTGAAAAGGGGCAAGGTGGGAGAYTTAGAGGGCAGGGGCTCTGGTGACCCTCTCACAGCCCCCCTCAGCCTCTGCCCAGGGTCCCAGGAACTGCTGCACGGATGTAGGGGGCTCCTGGCAGCCCCACTACCCCGCTGCTGCATGTGGCATCCTTGCCACGGCCCCGTGGCCTCCGCCTGTTGCCCAAGGCCTCCATGCCTCCGCCTGGGATGTAGGTGCTGCCTCCACATCTCCCTTCAGACTCCTGGGTCCCAGGGAACACCGCACCCTCTCCTTGGCCCTTTTGGCTCCAGGCACCTTATGGGGTGGTTTCTCTCTGCATTTCTCCCTTTCTCCTCAATTCCCTGGCAGCCCTGCTGAGCCCCTCTCCCCCATGACTCAGCAAGAGTGGCACCCACAGGAGTGCCCGCATCCGCCGGGATGCAGCAATGTCTTGAGGATGCCAGCTCCAGAAACCTGCCCTAGTCAGGATACCTCCCAGCCCCAGAGGTAGCAGCAGGGGGCAAAAGGTGGCAGCGGATTGCCAGCCAGGYGTGAAGCAGCCCCTCACCCCTTCTCCTGGCCCTGCTTGGCACAGGTTGTGCCGGGGTGAGTGGTGTTAGTGGGACTGACAGACACACACATGGCACAGACACGGCTTAGCACCGAAGGCCGCGTATGGCAAATTCGAGGAGACACAGTGGGGTCCATGAGGAAGAGAAGGAGGAGTGGGGGGAGGTTACCCTGCTAACCAGGCCTGCGACGATGCTCTCCGAGAAGAACCTTGGGATGAAATGGAGAAGGAGATGTTGGCATCATTGACGGAGGAGGCAGGACCGCGCAGTGCTAGCCCACCCAGGGCCAGCAAGGAGGGCAGGTGGGCACTGAGGACAGGGTGGGAGGGAAAGGAAAGGTGTYCAGGGGCTCCTCATCAGGCTGCAGGGTTTGCCCAGCTGCAGACTAGAAGCACTGTGATTGTTTCCCCCTGCTGCCCTTTCTCTGGACCATCCTCTGCCTTTTCTGGGCCTGATACCCTGGGCTAGAAATGCTCTTTCCTTTCTGTGACTGAAAAAAAGAAAATGATGATGCTTCTCCTTATAACTCTCAGGCTCGGGAGCCGAGGCTTTATGGAAACTACCAAGCCTTGGAGAAGGGATGAAATGGCAGCAGTCCCAGATTGCTCCACCCTGAGCTTCCTTAGTAAAGGTGAGACCATCTGTCTCGGGAGCTGAGGATGGTCCCCAAAAGGATGAGGGCTGTCCCCTCAAACAGGGCTGTATGGCCCCTTCCTCTCACTTTCCTCAGGGTGGCTAGAGGCTGGGGCCAGGGCAAGCCCTGCCCTTCTTCCWCTGAGGTCTGCAGAGCTATCACAGAGGAGGACGAGACAAACCACAGTGCAGCAGCCCTATCTCCAGCAGCCTGGCTGCATGGCGTGTCACCTCCTTATCTCAAGCCTCCTGGACTAATCCACCAGACCTGCTGCTGTACACCTTGGCCAACCAGACCCAAAGACACAGCRACTGGTGACAGCTTCTAACACCCATGGAGAACCTAGACTCATTACTAGCACCACAGCTGGGACATGGGGGGTGTGTGTGTATGTATGATGGGGGGTGGCGGGGTGGCCAAGACAGGCAGTGAGGATGTGGAGAGACCCCAACATGACCTTTCACGGCAGCCTGGGAAAAACTAGCTCAGGGCAGGAATAAGAGTGCTACACCATGGCTGAGCTSTGCAGGTGACAGCAGAGAGAGGGCSAGGAGAAGAGCAGGCTGCCCACCGCCACTGTGGCTTGGGGCGCCATGAGCACAGCCCTGGCAGCAGTGCCAYGCTGCTTTGGCGTTGTGTGTCCAGCTGTGCGTAGCTCTTGCAGCATCCTGATCCTCACGCAGCTGTGTGCGCGGAGGGGATGTGCACAGCAAGGTGAGCACACACGCGCATGTATGGCTGTGGAGGTGCATGTGTGAACAGATAGGTGCATGTGTGCACTTGCATGTGTGCATGGTTAGGGATGGGTATTATGGACCCATCGTTACATGTACGACTGAGACTGTGTGCTGCGTATCTACGTGGCTTGTGATTGAAAACACACATGCATATTTTGACATACGCTTGCCCCACAGGGATTTTGGTCTGGGAGGGGAAGGGCTGCATCACTCTAAAGCAGCAAAATCACCGTGCAGTACAGGGGGCTGAGAAACCTTTGTGCTGTGAGGTACTTTCCTGGTCCAGATATTTTACAGGCAATCTATTAGTGGAAGCCTGCAGAGAGCTTTAAAACAATATACAAGCAGTTATTTCTCCTATCTTGTCTCCTTAAAACGTCAGTCCAGTCAAGGCAAAAATAATCCTTCCATACTGAGCTGATTTCTAAAAATCCAGTCACGTTCACATTACAGTTCTAGATCTCCCAGCTGATAAGAGCTCGTGACAAATAGGTCAGAAAAGAGGTAGCCCTCAGCTCCACACCAGTAATCTCACCAGCACTGAATGCTAATGAGATGCTATATATGCATACAGTGTTTTGTCTGGCACTAAATATTGCCCATCTTAGAGAYCAGGAACCTGAATCAATAATATCTCAAGGAGGAGAAAACTGCATTTGGAGGGCAGGAGAGAAACACACTTGTGATAGTACCTTTTGCTGGAATATACATACACAATTTCAAACAAATTCATATTTTCTATTTCTAAATGTGAAGACATCAGAAGTCTGTAATATTGAAGACAGTCTGTCTGGTTAGCCATCTGTCCACCTAGACTGACACACCTATCCATTCATGCTTTGGCTCTGTATGTCCTCAGAGATGCTCATCCATCCATCTGCCCATCCATCCATCCACCCAGTGCAATGCCTTGGGCTCCCTGGCAGCAGAGCTCAGCTCTGAGGCCATGCTAGCAGTAGGAGTGGGGAATTTGGCATGTGCTAAGATCTACCTTGTAATCCTCCTGGGCTCCATGAAACTGGGAGAGTCACGTCTCCTCTTCCTGATGGGAGAATAGCTTCTGGAGCGACGTCTGGCCCGGGCAGGATCAGGGTCACTGTGGCGTGTTCGGGGCTCGTTGTCCTTCTCTCTAAACCAAAAATCGTAATGCATATTAGCCATGTTTGGCTGGAGAGCTACACAGGGGTCAGGTGAGCAGACAGCAGGCTTGAAGCTTGGGGACATGAATGCTGGGTGGACACCATGCATGGTGACCATCCGCATGGAGTAAGACTGACACCCAAAATCAGCACTAGGAATGGTACTGGGCCTGCAACTATGGTACCAGGGTACCAGCCCCCTTGGGCCTTTCTCTTCCACAGCAGGGATGCTTCAAGGGAAAGACTACCACAGTCTAGAAAGAATTTTTGGCCCTCTCTTAATTCTGGACTCTCCTAGGGAAGGACTTGTGCAGTGTGCTGGGACTTGTGTCCCAAGGACTCAGGCCACACAGCACAACCAGTGCTCTCCAGGGAGGCACCAGTATTGGATAACCCCACAGGATGTCTCCCATCACCCCTGGGGGCTGACCTGCTCGCGGTTTTTTTCTGTGATGGAGACCGGGTCCTGCTCCGTGCTGCTCGCTTCTCCCGGGAGCGGGACCGGGACTTGGACACGGAGCCGCTGGAGCTCCAGGAGCTGCTCCTGTGTCCCGTGCTGTGGGACAGGCTCTTCTTTCGCTCAGATGTGTGCCGGGAGTGCTTGGCCGATGACTCTGAGCTACTGTTTGGCCTGCCCCGGTGGTGTCTCTCCTTCACCCTGCAATGGGCAGAGCAAAGACATTCCCTGTGCTGTCCTGACAGCCACAGCCCCTTCCAAAGCTCCTTTCCCTCCAGGGCTTTTGCTGTGTTCCCAAAGGAGCCGAGAAACACAGTAAAGTCCCTGGGTACCCCAGAGTAAGCATCAGAAGTGGTCCTATGGGGCTGTGATTTTCAGATGAGCTGAGCTTATCCCAAGTGTCTTTGTTCCTCAGCTTAGCCCCATCACCACCAAGGGCTGAAYTGCACCCCCTTGCCTGCAAGCCCCCTCTTACTTCTTGGTGTGAGCGCCATGGTTCTTCTCAGCACCAGGTGTTGGGTGGTAGAGGTGTGAGCACGCCGAGCCCTCCGAGTCGCTGCTGTAGCCTGGGGGGCTGAGTGCTGGTGGTGATGTCTCCCGTGGGGCCRCGGCCCTGGCCTTGCTCTGGCCCCGGTGCCGGGGCGGCGAGGCGGTGCGGGAGCGGTGCCGGTGGCCATGCTTCTCAGTCCCACATCGGGCTGCCTTCTCTGGCGAGGGCGAGCGGGGGCTCCTCGCGCTGTGTCTGCCGCCCCGGGTGCGGGGCGACAGCGGGTCGCTCCTGCCATGGGCCCGGGGAGAAGGGGATGCTGAGGCTGGCCTCTGGCAGGGGGGAAAGACAGACAGAGAGAGGGGGAAAGGCAGAGGGGAGGAAAGAAGAGAAGAAAGAAGGAGAGAGCATTCTTTAACGGGGTGCACCGGGCCAGAGGCCCAAGTCACAATGTCAACGCACATCGCATAAGGCAGGCTACACAGACGCTACTCTGCACCTTCCTCTCACCTCAGCCTCTCGCCCTCAACAACGTGGGTCATGCAAATCTCCGCATGCAAAACGCAAAAAACAGAGAGAGGGGAGGGGAAAATAAAATAGCCAAGAAACCCAAAATCGTCGGGGAGGGAGAGCTCCAAGGGAAAGAAACAACCCCCCAAACATCTGGAACGGAGATAAAGCAAACCCCTGGCACCCTCCCAGCCCAAACAAGAAAGGTGAAAGGAAAAGGGATGTAAAACCCAAAAGAACTGAGGAAAACAAGAATAAAAGAAAAGATGAGAAGAGGGAAGGAGGTGGGGGAGAAGGGAGAGATGGGGGAGAGRGAAAATTAGACTGAACTGCAGGATCAAACCAAAAGGGACTGGAGGTAATGGGACCAGGCGGATGGGAAGGGGCTGGGAGCTCTGCCCACACAGATGCATGCACATATATATACATATATATATATGTATATATATGTATATATATACATGTTTAAATATGCATAGTTTTTACATATAGTACAGATTTTGGCTTAAAACAAATCCAGAAAATGAGGAAGACGGCACAGAGCAACGATGGAGGGCAAGGCAGGGAGCCACAGGGGATGGGGAGAAAAGGTTGAAAGAAACCAAAAGAAAGAAGAAAACATAAAAAAAAAAACCACTCAAATAAAAACCAAACCAAAACTCCACGAATGYCATCGTTACTGAGATAAACAAATGTCTCTGAACTCGTCCTGGGATACTCATTGATTTTTTAGCTGTGACTCTGCAGGGAACTGCTAAGTTCTCATCAGCACTCAACACAGACTTTGCTTTCTGCTTCCTTTTTTCCGTTATATGCTTTTTTTTTTTTTTTTAAGTCCCTCTTGGTTAACATCCACTTACCAAAAAAGTGGCATTTCCTCCTTTAGTAGGTAAGGTATGAAGAGAAGGGAAAAGCGGGGCAATATAAGTGCATCATTAGATTCACAAAAATGCAAGAGAGAAAGAAAGAGAGCGAGAGAGAAAGCGAGAGACAGCGAGAGACGAGAGCGAGGAGGAGAAGAGAAATAAAACAAAACAGCTCGCCTCRCCTAGGCCCCGACCGCGTGTTGCCCTTGGGGCCGCCCGGCGGCGCCCCGGGGCTCGGCCCTCGCTTTGGGGGTGGAYGGACGGCCCGAGCGCCAGCGGCGCCAGCCACAGCCAACAGCAGCAACCTGCCTAAAAGCTTYCACTCTGGGAGTGAAAAATCTCCCTTATCTTCCCAAATCTTCCTTATTTTATTTCCCCCCTTCCTATATCCTAGGAAATATCCCGTCGGTGAGAAACCCTGAGGGAAACCCGCCCCGGGCCCCACACTAAGSCCAGCTCGCCCCAGCGCCGCCATTTTGTGAGGATCCAAGGCAAGATGGCGGCCGCGGCTGGGCGGCCTGGTGCTGGCGCCCGAGGGATAGACGCCACCGGCTCCAGGCCCACGCTGCGGGGCGGCTTCAGGGGTTTCTCTCCACCATCCTTGGCACCCTTGTGGACACCCGAGCGCCCAGCGCCGCAGAGGGGGCAGCCGCCGCGCCGAGGGGGGTGGCGGCTGCGCCGGGGCTGAGCCTACGAGTCACTACAACGCTGACGAGCCCGTTTCCCTGCCACCCCCTCGCCTGGGACACGCGGAGGCAAGTGGATGGGAAGAGGCTCCCACTGCTCTTCTTCTGGCCTCCTCTCTGGCTCCTAAAGCCCAGTTTCTCCGCCCAAGAAGAGGGAGGAGGTCAGAGCACGGGGAGGGGTGATGGCAGCCACGGGGGGAGACGCCGCTGAGGGGGGACCCGTCCCCATGCCACGAGTGGCCAGGCAGGGCCGGGGCCGTGGGACACCACAGAGAGGGACACGTCCCCACACCACGCGCACGAGCAGCCAGGCCGGACCGGGGCTGTGGCATGCCACCGCCGCAGGCAACACCTGCCATGGCTCCCAGCACCCTCCAGAGCTGACAGAGGGCACTGGGGTTTCCTTGTTTATTTTAAACAATTTCTTTAACAAGCTGTTGGTTTTCCAGTTGCTTGGGGGTGGGGGAAGCTGCCAGCTCGCATGGCGATCGCTAACCCTACAGATGGCAAAACAACCCTGGAAATGCCTTGCTCCAGGGCRCAGCCGCCGGAGTGGCTGCAGCCACGAGGCGCGGCCAGGAGCGAGCCCCAAGGCGGCACCAGCTCTGGAAGGGAAAAATAAAACCAACCAAAAAAAAAAAAGAAAAAAAAAACAAACGAGAGAGAGAGGTAGAGATAGAGAGAGATTTCCTCTAAAAAACGCAGCGTTTCTACATTCAGCATTTTCTGCTCCTGCCCTTCCGCTACCCCAGCGCCACCCCCGCCGCCATCCCTGCTCGCGCTGCCGCTCCTTTTCACACGCTGGGGTTTTGTCCCTGCCCTTTGTCTTTATTTGCTGTTAGCTTTGCTCACTTTGTTATCCAGCCCCTAAAAAGCCACAGAGGAAATCAAATCGACTAGACATAATTGTACCGTTTATGGAAACGAACACAAAAATCGGAGGGCTAAAACACACAGAAATGCATTCTACCAACAGAACAAGTAAACAAAGGAGAGAAAAGGGAGGAAAGAAAGAAAAAAATATTACATGGACAAAAAAAACATAAAAGAGCATGGCTTTGTAGCTAATTGAGGGAAAAAAATACAAAATAAAAAATTATATAGAGCCACCAAAAAGAGACAAAATGAAAGAGAGACAGAGAAATAGAGAGACTGAGAGAAAGGAGAAAGTAAGAAAGAGAAAATAACATTAAATCAAGCTACGGTGCTTTTCAACAGGCTCATCTGCAGAAGTGAACGTGCAGAGGTGGACGAAATACCTACCTTCTGAATTGTCAGTGACAGGAATGCAATAATAAAAAAAGAAAACAATAATCTCCACATTTGGAGTGCAGAATGGGAAAAAGACAATGACTCTTTAGTAATGTGATTTAGACCCCTTTGCTAATAAAGCTTGCTTCACTTAGATTTTCAATGTTTTTGGTCTCTTTTCTCTCTTTTTTTTTTTCTTTAATCGAAAGTCTCTGGCAGGCAGCCAGACGTAGCGGGTTTGCTCGCTCTCACTTGCGTGCATCACCCGGCCTCTACATAGCAGCACCGCGTTTCTGTCTCAAAAAGGCGCTACGCAACATTACAAAGTCCCAAACCACATGCAAGTAAAGCAACAGATGGAGGCAGACCATGTCAAGGTTCATTGGGTCGTTTTGGCACTGGGATCGGCTCGGAGCGGCCCAAAGAAAAAAATAACAGAGAGAAAGAAGTGCTGGAGAGAGTGCGTGTGGGAGAGAGAGCGCGCAAGAGAGAGGAGGAGGAGAGAGGAGGAAGAACGAGAGAGCGCGAGAATGGAGGGGAGCCAGCCGGCGGGGGKACGCATGGAGACGGGGACTGTGCATTTAAAAGGGAAGTTGAGTCTTCAAGGCAAAAGTGATTCTTTGAGGCATCTCCCCCCAGCATGGGAGGAAGGCAACGGGGCTCTGCCCCGCTTTCACCCATGTCTGCAAAGGGCACTTGGCACTGGCCATGAGCCCTGCCTGGAGAGAGTGGCAACTGGGGACTAAATGTAAGGAGGCAAATGGCAATTTGCTTCTCAGTTTTGTAGAGCCAGATGGCTTTTTGCTTTAGATCGGCATGGTTACCTTCCCTTTTAAATCCCTTGGTCAAAATATAGAAATGGAAATACAATGTTCAACGGTTGTAAATATTAAGAAAACACATCTGCTTTTTTTCTTTGTTTTTTTTCTTCTCCACATTAACACACACAAAAGCAAAAAATTCTAGAACAACACAACGACGACAGGAAAAAAAAATGAAATATCGTTTGCATTTCTGTACATCACGAAGGAAAAAAAGTCATAATAAAGGAAACTAAACAAGGAGGAAAAAAGAAAAAGCACGTTTCATTTCCCTTCCCTCCCCCTCTTCCCTGCTTCTGCTGAGCAAGAAATGGAATTGTATATTACCGTTTGGGGTTTTTTCAAATGGGAGGCTAAAGAAAAACACAGATGGGATTAAAAAAAGAAAAAAACAAAAAAAGAGAGAGAGAGAGAAAGAGAGAGAGAAAGAAAGTTGTTGGAGAAAAGTACCACTAGTGCCCGGGAGCAGAAGGAGCTCGGGGGCCTGGGCGATGCTCTCTGGCAGGGGGCCGGTGCGGGGCTGGGGAGCACCAGGGGGTACTCGGCGCCCCGGGCGATGCTGAGACAGTGGGAGGGCCGACGGCAGCCCGCGGCGGGCTCCAGGGCGGGAGGTGTCCCTGGACAGCTCTGGGGCACCCGGGTGCCGCCGGGTGCCTTGGCTCGGCCCTGCCTCCATCGCCCGTCGTGCCCTGGGAGCTGAACCGGGCTCGTCTCCACCCCGGCAGTAGCGAAGCTGGGGCCGGCTCCTTTGCCGCACTGGCTATGCCTTAACATGAGCGCTTTCATTATGGGAATAAACCCCTGAAGCAGCAGGGGCTTCCGCGGGGAGCGAGGCACAGCCAAGGACAGGCAACCCAAGGACAAGCCTCCACGGAGACCTTGAATTCCTAAAAACTGAGCGCCCAGCACTAAACCAGCTCCAAAGCCTGTCCTGGCCTAGATGCTGTCCCCAGATTCAGGTGCAGACTGGGCTCCACAGTCCMGAGCCCTGTGTCAATACCTTTTCCTTGGCAGTGGCAGGGAAATAATTTTTCCAGCTTTACCCATTTCGTGGCTGACTGAGCTCAAAGCAGAGGTGCTGAGCACAGAGGTGGCCCTGGTAGGCAATGCCGGCTTGTGAGCTACTGAGTGCCGCTTGCCAGCGGGGGATTGAGCACCCAGAGAAACTCTGGCAAGGGCCAYGGCTGGCATCCCCCTGCCTGGGCGCCAGCTCACACCTACAAAGCCAGTGGGGACCAGGAAAGGGCAGCTGGATCGCGGTGGGGTGGGGCTTTGCCTGACAGGGCCAGCGCCAAGACCCCAGCGAGCCACCTGGCCCAGCCAGCTGGGCATCATGAGCTCAGAGCAAAGTGACCGGAGGAGGGAGAGGAGATGAGGTGGGAGAGGAGAGCTGGGGGGATCCTGGTGAGGCAGGAGGGGAGGGAAGCAGTCAGGGAAGTGAACCATGATCCAAGAAAAGCGTACGTACATCCTGCGGCTTCTCGAGCGACGGGCTGCGGCTGCGGCGGCCGTTCTGGGCGCTGCCCTTGTGCCCGTTCTGGCGCGGCGTGGCCGAGCGGCGGGGCGAAGAGGACGGGCTGTGGCTGGAGYGGGCACTGCTGCCCTTGGGGCCGTCCTCGCGGTGCTTGGGGCTCAGYCTGTGTGGACACCAAGGGGAGCGGGTGACCATGGGCCAGCCCAGTGGGGCAYGAGAAGTGGTGCAAAGCCATGGCCTTGGAGACACGTGTGCCCATAGGCAGCCACCAGGGACCGGRTTGCCTCCCACCCCTGGCATGGCATCACCCTTCACCTTGATCCCACAGGGCTGCCAGTCACTGGTTATGACTGGAACTGCAGGTCAGGCCTCCCCAAAGTGGGAAGTGGGTTGAAAAAAACAYGTTTTGGGTTTCACCCTTTGAAACTTTGTTATACAGTTTGAAACCCTGACCAGGCACCACATTTCCAAACACAACTCTGCAACCAACAGACCAAGTCATCTTCTTTTTCTGATCTGCTTTAGAAATGCAAAAAAGGATTCCCATGTATTCATGGGACTCCAGGAGCTGATGATTTAAAGAGAGGTGGGAAAAGGCCCCAGCGCAGCAAGACCATGAGGTCCTGCTGTGGCTTATGTCCCAGCATGGGACAGACAGGTTTGTCATGCACCTCCCAGAGCCTCACCTGTACTGCTCTCCCCATTTCAGTCCCCAGATGTCTCAACACTGGCATCTGAATGCTCCCTGCCCTCCTTATCACCTCTCCATCATCCCAAAAGAGAGATTTAGAGCTGTTTCTGCTGGTGGAGGTCAAGGCAGGGGTCCTCCTACCTGCTGGGGGATTTGGAGTTGCTGTAATCGGAGGAGAGCGAAGCACTGTGAGAGCTGCAGCTACTGCGTCTATGCGACCGCCAAGCTGAGGACTCGCTGTGGGACCTGCAGAGAGGATGGGGACAAGGAAGAAGGGCTGGCTGAATCACTGGGTGGTGACCGGGAAATAAGGGCAGCATGGTGCTGCTGGCCGTGGGACACCCCTGGTGCCAGGACCCTCTGCACTGGTGCCTCCCCTTGCACTGTCCCCAGCAGCCACTCATTTCGGAGGCTCCAGCCACCCAGGTTAGCTCGGCTGGCCAGCATAGACCCCTCCTARCCTGGTGATGGGCTGGACCCCACCCACTTCAACAGGGGTAGCCCCACACCTCCTTCTGGCACAGCATCCTGATGGGGCGTAGCCCCATCCCACCAGGACCTGCTGCCTCCACAGGGCCAGCTATAGCAGGTGCTGGCTGCTGGCAGCTCACCTCTTGCGATCTTTGTTTTTCTCTTTCCTTTTGTTCTTGGGGCTTCTGGACCTATGGAAACAGCAGAAAGCTGAAAATGCAGACACGGGAGCATGAGCAAGCCCCACGTCCTCAGCAGGCATCTCTCCACTGCTGACACCTGTGCAGGGTGATGCTACTCCCTGCCTCTTGCCAGGCACCTAGAGCTCAACCTTGAGGCCAGCTCAGGGTTTAGCCTTCAGTGCCTAGCCTTCTCTGTCCTTGCTGGCCATACCCTCATGCTGTGGCCTAACAGTGGGTGCTGGAGCCCAGCTGCAGGCTCAGCTCCACTTGGAGATGGTGTGACCCAGAGCCGGGGGCCAACTGAGGAGCAAACCTTCATGGGGCTCCCAACAGGCCTGTCATGACTCCAAATATTGTAAACCCCAAGATTTGAGGGAGTGGGATTTGCTTGGGGCCATCCCTGTTGTGAGACCTTGCAGACAAGGATGACTCCGATCTCCACTGTGTGCAAGCCTCAACCAAGTCACCCAATGATGCCAGCCAGATGGGACAGGCTAGTGCTAAAGAGAAGGAGGCCATTTCTGCTCTGGATCAGCTGGTTTTAGGGCAGTTGTCACCTCTCTGCTGACCTTCCCTCACCTCCTGAGCTGCTCTGCCCACAGATGGCCCCTTTGCCCATCTTTTCCTCCTGCCTCCCTAAATAGCGGTGCCAGCAGAGGGCATCTGCAKAACAAGGCATGGCCAGGGTTTACCATGGCAAAGCCTTCTGAGATCCATCCTTTCCTCCCCAGGCAGATCAGGGGCTCATTGGTCTTAAAAGTGGGACTCTTCAAGGYCCTGCAAGCTGGGCTGGAGAAAGCTTGGAGGCCACGCATGTCTCAGTGGAGTCCACACAGGGAACACGCTAGCCCTGCCTGCCTAGCAGCAGGCAGGCAGGCAGATACCTCCAGGGCTGTATGTTTGCCCCCAGCAAATCAGGACTTGCTTGCAGACTGGTGGCAGCAGAAGGTGGTCCTTTGGGCAGCCCKCAAGAGATAGATGGGTGCTAGCTAACTGGTCCATGGCTGTGTCTCATTGTTTGACAGAGAAAACAGTCCTTCACCAGCTCAGACCCGAGAGCTGCAGTCCTACAGCCCCCAAAGTGTCCTGCTGCAGGGAGCACGATGGGCTGTGATGGGTGCGCTTGCAGACTGCAGGCACGCTTGGACTCAGAACATGGCTGGCTACTCGAGAGGCTGGTGAGGCCTCAGTGTGGTAGGCCCTTGCTACCTCCAGGGTAGACAGACAACCAGTGGTGCCTAGCCTTGGAGTTGAGGGGGATGTCCTGACCTCAAGGCATATTCCTGTCCCACAGCCAGCCCCACGGTCCCAAGGCAGGCAACGTCTCTTGGGTGCTGGAAAACGTATGTCAACCCCTGCTTGTATCACCAACAGGAATGGTCATCACAAGGCTTGTATCTCCCACTGCAGATAGAACGTGGCACCTGCCTAGAAATAGTCATGCTCTCCTCCTCAGTCCCATGGCTTTGCTGGGGCACTCACTTACAGGATCCGTAACTCCTCAGGGTGCTGCTCCTCCTGCCCCAACCCTCAGTGGCAGGGAGGACCTGTCCCTGCAGGGTGGAAGTAGCAGGGACACCAGGAAAAATCATAGCTGGGGGCTCTCCCAACAAGGAGACCTAGAGCAGGTTCTGGCAGGATGGCTTCCTGCAGCCTTCGCTCTCACCTGTGTCTTCTCTTCTTCCGGGATCCAGACTCAGACCTGGAGGATGAAGAGGAGACAGAGATGAAGGAGTTGTATTGAGCTAGCTAATAAGGAGGAAAGGCTGGGCAGCCCCCGGAGGATGGAGGTGAACTGGGACAAGGGCAGGCAGGAGGGAGGGGAGGAGGCAACGAATGACCAGGATGGGCTGATGGATGGGCAAGCACACCAGCAASGGAGCTGGGAGCAGGGCAGCTGCTGCTCGGACAGCCCCACTGCCCTGAGTAATGCCATCCCCACACCATGGGGACATGCCAGGTCTCTGGCACATCCTCGGCAGGCAGCTTTCTAGCACCCTCTTACCTCCTCSTGCCTGTCAAAGTGCCTCCCTCTAGATTTACGATAGCACACCCTGTTGTGGCTGCAGGAGCAGGCCTGCATCACCCAAGGTCCCTTCCCAAGGTGTCCTGCACTCAGGGCCACCCCAGGCTGGCCATGTGTAACAGCTCCACTGCTCTCAGGCCTGGACTTGGTGGAAACTGGGGACACTAGGCAGCTTGCACTGTTGAGGTGCAGGGGACACAGTAATAGGGGTTCATGGATGCCAGGGTGCTGCCATGCACCCACAGGGCCCCAGGCAGCCCCGCAGTTGGATTCTCACTGGGAGTGGGACAAAGCAGGAGGGCTTGAGCCCCATCTCCATGCACTGGTCTTTGCCAAGCTCACCTCTAACCAGCCCTGCTCGATGCCCATCCCTCTCTGTCACCCAAAGASGGAGGAGACGAAGGAGAGGAAATGCAGACTGACATGTTGCCTTCTTACCTGTCGCGTCTGTGTTTCTTTCCAGCCTTCTTTTTCTTCTCCTTGCGGATTGGCGAAGAGCTGTCACAGCTGGAATTAAAAAAAAAAAAAAAAAAAAGCAAGAGCCCTTGAGCTGAGAGTGAGGGGCTCTTTGATCCTGGCTAGGGTGCAGCAGGGACCCTGAGGCCCATCCCCATGGCCCACAGGAGCCCATCCCTGCAATGCACCACCACCCTGCTTCCCTGGCACAGCTAACGGGACTTAGACACACGGACATTACACAGGAACTATTTCCTTAGGGGATCTGCAGTAGGAGTAGAAAGAAGCTTTCGGCGCATGGACTTTGATTAACTTTCATCTCAGATCAGTTGCATCCTGCTGTGTCCCATTGCCACCTTGTGGGCTCTGCAGTCTCCAGCAGGAAATGCAGCTGGACAAGTCAATTCCTGATACCGTTTCCCAGATGGACAGCAAGTGGCAAACGCCAGCCTGCACAGGTTCCCCATGTGTACTAATGTGTCTCCAGTCAGCCCAGCACTCCCAAGCACTCCCACCGCCACGCACGCCGTTCCACCACCCTCACCATACCAGGGCAGGGCTTGGGGCCACAAGCACCAGCGTGGCTCAGCAGGGTGACGGGCTCAGCTCAGCCCTACAGCACGGCAGGAGGGGAGGCTGTGGACCGTAGTGTCATGCAAGGGTGATGGACACACTGCTGAGCCCCCCCGCTTCCCACCACAGGCAGGGCACTCACCTGCGCTCCGAGCCAGGTTTCCTCTTTTTGCTGCCACAGGGAAGGCAAAGAAAGGCATGTTAAGGAGAGCAGCTCTTAGCCCCACTGTGGGCTGCGCAGGGGAGGAGCAGGCCCCAGGCACCAGCTGGGGAGGGGACAGGCAGGAGGACAGAGCCAGACTTCTCCAAGGGGCCAGATCCTGCCCAGTGCTCTGCCCTACACCAGCCAGGTCCTTCCTCCCTAAGCCCCCTAGCAGCACTTCCAGCTGAGCAGGCTAAAGGGTGATGGTGCATCTCTTAATGCTGCAATTACCCACATCAGCTAGCCCCTATGCTAATTGCCTCATTAAGTCACATCTCCGCAGAGCAGCTGACAGCGGCTGCGTGCCTGGTTCCCCCAAGGCAAGCCAAACGGCAGTGCCGAAGCGGGGCTCAGCGGCCCGCGGGAGCTCCTTCCGGAGGGCTGGGCTGGGGGTGTGCGTTGCGTCTCCTGCTTGCATAGGTGTGTCGCGCTGGGGGGATGCGTTTGGCTGCCTTGCCTCCCCCGGGAGGGTGCACATACTGCGCTTGGGGCCGGTATATGGCGTATACGTGTACGTTGGCCGGGGCAATGCAGGTGCGCAGGGTGTGCTCGGGCTGGGTGAGCTTTGGGGCCCCGCAGCGCCGGGCAGAGGCGGCCAGGCAGGCTGAGGTGCAGCCAGCGGGCAGGCCTGCGCCTTGCCCCCAGCACCAGCCCCTGCAGCCCGTGGCCCCAACCGCAGAGCCGAGCACGGGCCGAGTTCATGACCCGGAGTCACTAACTCTTTCCGTTTAGGGGGGAATTGAGCCTCAGCAGAGGCTAAGGAAGGAGCAGCGGGCAGAGCCAGCTGMTCCGTCCTGCCCTCCTGGGACAGCCGGCGACTCACCGGCTCCGGCGGTGACCCGATTTCTTTTTCTTTTTCTTCTTGGGCGGCGGAGAGGTGGAGCTGCTTGACCGTCTTTTCAGCCTGCGGGGGAAAAGCGGACACGGTGGGGATGGGGCCGGCCGCCCCGCTGCTCGGCGGGCTGGCCGGGGCGCAGGCAGCGGCGGCGCTTCYGGGCAGTCCCGCCCGCGGGCGCACCTGTACTCTCGGTGGCTGCTGTCGTCGCGGTAGCACCCGGCCGAGCAGTCGCACTGCAGCAGGCAGCCGTCGTCGTACTCGGCGTACTCGGCGGCGTACTCCTCCCCGTCCACCGCGTGGTGGTTTTCTATCACTCTGGCAAAGGAGGAGAAGCAGGATTATTTCGGGGCTCTCTGTTTCCCRTCCCAGGGCTTAGTGGAGGGTGCTGGGGTCTCCCCGGTGGGGTCAGCCCAGGCAGGCAGCAGGGGCTGGATTAGAGGGAGAGAAGATGGCAGGAGGATCGGGGGATCCGGGGCGATTATCTGGCTGTCGGCCGGAGCCGCCCGAGATTATCCAGGCTTTGCGCCAGGCGCGGGAACGTGCCGCCGGCTCAGCCCGGGCCGCCCGAGGATGCGCGGGGGGCGGTGGGCGTCCCGGCAGGCTCCGCTGCCCAGTCCAGCCGAGACAGCCAGGGGCTGGGCGTCAGGCCCGAAACCCCTGGGGTCTCCCCTGCCTCCCGTGTTCGTCAGCGTTAATTCTCCCGCTGCCGTGGAAACGGCGGGCAGGTTGCTATTGACGACGGCAGCCGCTGCGGGGTGGGATGCACCAACCTGCCTCTCGGCCTCTTGTTTGCTGAGCCTCTAGCAGCGCACGGTCGGCACCGGAGCAGCTGGAGGGACACCCGTGCCCGGGGACTCGGTGACCTCCCAGCCCTGCCACCAGGCTCAGCACACGGCAGTGGCACCCAGCACTCTCCTCACATCCTCTGGGCTCCTCCACCTTCCCCCACGGCCCCCAGCTCCCCTTTTTTCCAAAAACCCAGCCAGAGCCCCTCCATGCACAAGGCAAAGGCAAACGCATCCRTCTACAGATGGGTGGGGGTGCTTTGCTAGTGATTTGGGCCCTGAGCAGAAGAAGAGCTTCTAGGCCAAAAAGGTGGCTGAGGGTGTTGAGACTTGGTGATAACAGCTGAGAGGAAGGGGGTGGAGCAGACAGAAACACGTCAAAGAGCCCTGACGAAGCGTTTCCTAGCAATGGCCTGCTTGGAGATGACAACCAGAGGGCTGTCTCCAACACCAGCTCCAGGAGCTCAGGACAGAGCAAGCTTCCCCTGGCCTCCAGCTCAGCCCCTTGCACAGGTCCCTGGAGCTGAGCTGGAGCCGGACGCATTGGAGGATCCACAGGAGATGATACAGGCTGTTTATTTTCCATTTTTCCCATGCTCCCAGCATTCAGGCTGTGTTTGGCAGTGGAAGACATCTGGGTGGAATCTGCCCTTCTGGCATATACATCTGGCATACCCTGTGATCACCCTCCGTGTGGGATATCAGAAGTTAACTGCACAGAAGAGAAGCTGTCCAGGGCCTTGGAAGCTTCACGGTACCAGCAACGGGGACTCAAAGCCCCATTTTGGGCTGAAGTCCCTGGGTGACCAACCACAAGTCACTCAGCATCCAACTGCCTGGGCAGAGGTGCCAGGACAAGCCCCAGGCTACCCCTCAAAAAGAGTGGGAGATAGTGAGGAATCTGAAAACCAAGCCTATAATCCCTGTGCCTCAGTATCCTCTCCCATCAGTGAGGACAGTTTTTCTTCTTCTCCTCCCTGCTCTGCCTGGTCCATGTTTAGGCACAGGTTGTCTTCTCCAGATGGAGCAGCATCTCTCCTTGAAGGAGCAGCTTAGTGCTGTTCCCAGGTGACCACCCACTGTTGCCTGCAAGCTGAACCAAGCAAGCCCCTGGGAGCGCCAAGGCCACTGGGGTCAACATGGACGCTGCAGGGGAAGAAGCAAAGCCCAAAGTTCTTGATAATAATAGCACATAAGCCCAAAGGCTCAGAAATAACAGCTCAGTCAGAGCAGAGCTAACAGAAACGGTGGAGTGTTAGGAACATCCTAGTTCTCCATCACATCCATATTGGCAACCCCATCTCTGCTGGGGGAAAATTGCTCTGTTGTAGGACATCTTATCCAGGAAAGATGGGGGAGGACATGGCCTTCAAGAAGGAGACTCCAGGTGCCTCGGCTGAAACTGCAGAAGATGGTGTCATGTCTGGGATGCCCTACATCAAACAAGCCCAAGGTTTTTCTTCTACCAAGGCAGATCTAGCCTTGGAAGCTGGACTCTCTAGCTAACGTCCCAATCATGGGTCCCTCCAGACTTTCCAATCTTAGAAGCCTTTGGCAGGCAAAGCTAATGGAGAAGTGCATCCCCTGCAGCCATCAGGGCCACACAGTCCCTTGGCACCAAGCCGCTTGCCAGCCCTGCCAAGGCCTCCAGCTAAAGAAGAGGTATTTCTACCTAGACATGACAAATCTGAGAATGGCATGTGTTGGCTTCACTGGCCGCAGACAGGCCCTGGGGAGTTTAACCCAATTAAAAGTATTTTGGACTGAAAATACAAGCGAGACATCCTTCTCCTTGCTGCAAATGATTGCTCAACTGAGCAGGCCACGCTGGTTGGCAGAGGGGTGAGGCAGCGTGGGTCTCAGGTTGCCATTCCCCCAGCCTGCTTCGGAGAAACTACCTTTTGGGTCCTTTCCAAACGCCTTTTGGCTTGGCCATGTCCTGAGGGCATCATATGCCTTTCAAATAATAATAAAAACATGGAAAGAAGGAAGAAAGGAGRAAGCAAGAGGAGCAAAGAGAAGTCATTATTTGTTGGATTTTTGCTCTGCTCCGTAAGCAGCTGATGAAATTCAGCACCACAAGTGGATCACCAACCATGCCAACCACGTGCTTCGAGATGGAGCCTGCTGGCAGCTTTTCTTCCATTAGCTGTGCTCAGCGGTTCAAGACCAGGTTGTGCTGCTCCAGATATATCTCCCCTCTTGACACATGCTATCAGGTTTTTTTCAGTCCCACCAGCCTGTGCATCAAGCAGTTACTCCTTCGGGAGCTGGGCTGTACCTCTAGGCTACATATGCATAGATGGAGATGAGAGCTGGAATTGTGCAGAGAGCCAGTGAGGGGCTCAGGTGGTCATGTCTCAGCTCTATGCCTCAGTTTTCCTTGGGGATTTTGTGGATGATGCTGATTTTTCACGTGAGCTTTGAAAGAAGAACAGTTGCCCAGGTTCAGAAAAATAGTCCATCCAGCCCAATACCTGATCTATAAAAGYAGACATCCAGAGAAGCATCATACCAGGATCAGCACACACGATATTTCTGCTGAGTGGTCTCCCAGCCTCCACACCATTTCAAGGACAGGAGTGTGTGTTTATTCAATAACTCTAGTGCATCTCCTCAGTCCAGCCTCTTCTGGAACCACTGCAAAGTTTTTACACCCAGGACATCCTTTGGAAAGGCCTTTGCATGTTTGCATGTTGCAAGAAGAACCACTTCTTTGGACCGGGCTCCAACTAGCTCAGCCTGAGCACCTCGGCTTTGTGCTGGGAGGGACCCTCAGTGCTGAGCCACCCTCCGCAGGCCACTCGGGATATTGCACATCTCTCTTTCTGCCCTCTATCATCTTTTCCAGGCTGCAGGGTTGCCAACTACTCAGCTGTAGCTTGCACAGGGGCAGTGCCACTCCTGGGATCGGTCTTGGCACCCTCCTCTGAGCAATCCTGTGCTTTGAGAGTGGTCCTTCCAGATCAGCACTATTATTTATAGCCCATAGACTAATCTTCAACGATTATCCATCACAGTGCAAAAGCAAGCCTGCAAGTGGGGAAAGAACACAGCAGCGGCTGTTCAGGTAACCCTCTCCTCCCTCCTGTTTCCCTATCTGCTTATCACAGCGCCAGCTCCAACAGGAGAGCCAGCCCGGGTTCCTGCCGACGGCCACAGCACCACTCCAGCACAAATTGCTCCCCAGCCTGCCTAGGAGGATGCTCTGGGGATGACTCAYGTCCCAGCGGGCAACGGGTGCTGGTTAACCCACCAGCTTGGCTCTGGGACATCAGGGCGGCGCTGGGCAGGTTGGTATGGCCATGGGCAGCCAGCCAGGCTTTCTGCCTGCAAGCCCAGGGCTGCTCTCTTCCCTTTCACTGCCCCGAGGGAGGAACAGCCCTCGCTCCACTCTTCATTCCAGGTCTTTCCTCACTCCCCAGTGCTGCCTCTCTCACCTGGGGTGTTAGGAGATGGTGATGCCGGAGGCTGGAAGGGTTTGGGAGCTGCTTTGCAAGGGACTGAGTCTCCTGTGCTCTCCTTGTACAACCAGCTGGCCACGGAGGACCAGGAGCCCAGGCTCTCCCGGCTCCCTGGCAGCAGTGCTGGTGTGGTGGAGCTGCGGGAGAAAGGCTCTCCCTGCTGCCACGGGTT
This sequence comes from Rhea americana, assembly GCF_003343005.1. NCBI lineage: Eukaryota > Metazoa > Chordata > Aves > Rheiformes > Rheidae > Rhea > Rhea americana. Next base: position 2,327,502 of record NW_028185162.1, read on the forward strand.
CCCTGCCTCCCCCCTTGCCCTGATTTCCTGACCCTAATGAAGCATTAATATTCAGTGAACCTGCAGGAGCTATTCCTGTCCCAAGTGACCTGGTTTCCAGGCTGATAGATGGAGCACGCCAGGCCAGCCACGCTCCTGGGCCATTAAGCTTTTCACAGATAAATCACGATCAATCCAGGGCGGACCCTCGTGAGGACGGGGATGCTCCTGCGCTGGGCGGGCAGGAGGGGAAGCCACCGCCCGGGAGCAGCGGGCGGCAGGTCTCCAGCGAGAGCTGTGCCATTTTGCACGACCAACCTCAGCTTCGAGACCCTGAGGCAGAAGCAGCCCCCGGGGAAGGGGCAGAGCGAGCAGCTCTTAGAAGACAGAGTCGCAGAGTAGAAACTACTTGGAGCAGCTTCCTCAGTGGAGCTATGCGGGATTTACACCAGCCTGATAACCAGGCACCAAGGGGATGGCTCCGGGTCTGCCCGGGGRAAAAACCGCAAAGGCTCTGGCCCTGCTGATCCTGCCTGCGCCCTTACGGCACAACTTGTCATTACGATCATACATGTCCCTTGCCTGGAGAGAGGCAGGAGCTACAATTGCAGCCCCAAGGAGGGCAGGAGAGGTGAACCAACCGGCAGGGAATGGGCAGAGGTGAGCAGCCCAAACCCCCCTTGGATCCCCCCAAAATAAAGCTGGTRTACCCCTTTGCTCTACTGCCCTTGGTGCAGTTTGTGTTTAAGGCAGTGGGAGACACGGGATCCAGGCCAGATTTGTGACAGCTGCCGAGTGACTGGACCAAGCCAAATCACAYGGTGCGGGAGAAGACGGATCTGCCCACAGCGTCCCAATCCTGCCTTGGCCTTTTGCACCAAACCTGCATCTCAAAAGACCTGCAAGGTCTCTGCTAGTGTCCAGCAGGACGAGCCCGGCATCAAGACTGTCTGTGCTTCGCTGTCAACATCTGTGGCATGGGAGTTGCAACACTGGCCTTGCCCCGCAGCACCCTGAGGCCTCCGGAGGACCCGTGCTGGATAACCTCGCTAGAGACAGGATCCTGCCTTAGATCCCTCGACGTTAGAGGGAATCTGGAGGTGAGATTTCCTAGAGGAGCGGGGATCTCTCCAAGCCCTCAGCATCCAGGGCAAGTTTGGAGGCCAGGTTTGATGTATCCCTCCTGCACGCGGATCCCAGCGGAGGTCGTCCTGGCAGCTGCAGGAGGCCARCCCAGCTGCTGCCGGGGCCCACAAGCCGTACCCAGTCTCACTTACATTTGGCGCCCGTGCTGGTCCTCCCGGGTGAGCACGCCTTCCTTCTCCATCAGCATTTGCCGGAAGGTCCCCACTTTCTGCCGGATCTCCTCTTCGGAGTACCTGCGGGGGGAGGACACAGTCAGGGTTGCCATGGCTGGAGCGCAGGTGCCGTGGGGCAGGACGGCTGCCGGGGGGCTGCGGGGCTGCGATTTCCCCCAGAGTGCAGGGGGCTGGCGCAGGTCCCCATGCTCCCGGCCCTTCCTGGGATCCTGCTGCCCTCCCGCCCGGAGCCAGGAGCCTCTTCCACGCTGTGGCCCTGCTTGCAGTGGGTTCRGGCCGAGAGCCCCTGCCGTCCCCCTCCCGACCAAAGCTGCTCTGTGATTTAATGCCACGGTTATCTTCTTTTCCTTCCCTTCCATATGTTTTCCTGCACAATAAAGTTCTGGAAACAAATGAGCTGGAAAGAAATTCTTGTCAGGCACCCAGGAATAATTCTTGTGGCTAGATGCAACCCCTGCTCTGATCACAGTGGTTCATTGGTTATTTAATCTATTTGTACAGGCGCTTTTTTTTTCTTTTTTTTTYCCCCCAGAGATTAGGAAAGCGAAGAGATTCACAACACACTTGCCCCATCCTTATACCCCATCCTGGGAATCCACTGTTGGCTACCAACAGAGACAGGACAGTGGCCAAGCGGGATGGTGTGTCTGAGCCGGTCCACGTGGTATGTTAATGGCAGAAAAACCAATCAAAACCAAAGCTCCTGAGCAGCAAATGCCCCAAGGGAATGCTGCTCTCCGGAGGAGCACTCTCGCTCCCTGGAGAATCTGGGAGAGATCCCTTTAGCACCCAAACGTCCTCCCCTCCGACCAGGTCCAGTGGGTGCTGTTCCCCTGGGAAACGGCACCGAGCTCGCAGCACGGTCCCTGGGGTCAGGGCAGGATGAGGAGCAGGAGGTGCATAACCCGCCTGGGGCCGCAGCACCCGCACGGGACCAGTCCGAGCACCCGCGGCGCTGCCAGAAATCGGGGAATAAATCATCCCTAGTAATCGCGCTTTAACAGCGGCACGGCGCTGGGCAGTCAGGGCGCGACGGCTGCCYGCCTCCGCGTTGCGGCGGGTGCCGGCCCCAGGGAAAGGGCGATGCGGGGCCGGAGATGCCGCCGGGCGGGAGCTGACAGCGGAGGAGGCGGCCAGCGTCAGCGGGAGGAAAGCGCCCGCGTCCTTCGTCACGGCCGTTCCCGGCCGGCGCGCTGTCCTYGGATGCACCGCCTAGCCGGGGCCGCTCGAGCAGCTGCAGCCGGGGTCTCCAGTCAGATCCCATCAGCTTTCCCTCTAATGAACCCAGCGGGCTGCCGGGAGCCGCRGCAGGATGAAACCCCGCAATTCCCGTGGGCTGAGGAGCCCCACGTCACCGCCCGCACCAGCTCCGGGCGCAGAGAGGCACCCGCGGCACCACCGCCTCCTCCCATGCACAGCGCTTCTCAGCCACCCCGGTGCCTTTTTTCTCTCCCCAATACGGGGAAAATCTGCAGCATTTCAGGCCCATGGAGGGGACCGGATGCAATCGTGTTTGCCGAGCCAGAATCGGCTGCAGCCAGGCCAGCAGAGACCCGATGCTATGAGTTCTGCCTCCCGCATCCCCTCGCGGCTTTAATCTCCCCAAACTCTCTTTGAAGAGGTGCCGCTCGCTCGCAGCACGCGCCGCTGACGGTGACTGGGAGGGATTAATATTAATGAGGCGATTTGCACCAAAGCAGCCTCATTAATACTGCAGCCGGCGAGCAGGTGGAGGGCGGCTGAGCGGCACCGGGGCCGCGGCCCGGCCGCGCTCTCCCCCTCGGCTCAGCCCCAAACGGGGCCAGCAGCCCCGCGCCCTGCGCGGCGGCGTCCCAGCCGGGCRGCCGCGCTGGGAGGACGAGTCCCCGCGGCCGGGCACCCCGCAAGCCGGCCGCCGCGCTCAGCGAGCGGGGAGTTGTCCGCCCGGGAAGGTAAATATTTGCTGCAGTGGATTATTAACGCGGCCGGCGCTCTCGGCGCGGGGCCGCGGAGCCGAGCAGGAAGCAACAGATGGGGCATCGCGGCCGCGGCTTGGCGAAGGGCAGCCAAACCTGGCCGTAACGCAGGAGGTTTTGTAGCTCTGCGCAGCCTCGCGGCAGCAACGCGGCGCTGGCAGCGGGCGGTGCGGAGCGATCCGGCGCTGGGAAGCGGAGGAGCTGCCCGGGACTCGGCGCCGACCAGGCCACTCCGGCTGCGTGGGCACCCACTTGCTCCTGAGCTGGGGCCCCAAGCCGTGTCCCCTGGTGCTTTGGGAGAAATCTCAGATTAAGGGTTTTACTCCCAGACGTGTCCTGCCATGGAGATATTCAGACCCTGTGGCCAAGGCGAGGGCCYTGCCGTTCTCCCTGGCTGGCTTCTCTTCCCAGCTGGGGCTGGGAAAACGYCTGCGGAATGGGTGCCAAAACTGTCCCACAGGCCCAAAGCGGGCCACAGAGGGGACACTTAGCAGCAAAGCCACCATGGGGAAAAATCTCTCCAGGCACCCTTGGGTCCCACTGGGATCCAGCAATCTGGTGACAGGAGGCTCACGGAGCTGGAAAACACCCCATCCTGCCCCAGCGCCCTCCAGTGCCTTCCCGCCTGCCCACCTCACCTCTGCTTTTAACACCGTTAGCGGGTTTTTTTTGCATTTAACATATTTCACAGGTTTGGGAAAGAAACAAGAAATGTTGACATCTCTTTTCCAGAAAAGAAATGCAACCATCAGCMACTGAAAAACCACGCAGGCGGCCTGGAAGCACAGCCGGACACGGAGTGTCAGCATTCAAGGAGGCCACCGAGCGCTTAAATCCCCACACAACCTCCTCTGCTGCAAGGCCGTTTAATCCCAGGGGCCCTGGCCCTTGGAGATAAATCTCCACGGGGCGCAGGGGACACGGCTGGGACGTGGCCGCCAGGACAGGCTGAAACCTCTTGGGTGCAAAGCGCTTTCCGTGCAAAGCCCCGGGAGAGCCCCCGTGCACCAGGGAAGAGCAGGCAGGGAGATTAAACAAGCTGACCAAGATTAATACTGTAATTATATTATCAGTTAGGTGTATCACCGTCATCATCATTATTAATAGTATTAATAATAGCAAAGACAATTATAGCAATACCAACAATACAGATTGCAATATCGCTATTACCCACTGCAGTAATAATAATATTAATAGTAAGAATCCTAGTAGGGCACGGGAACCTGAAAGGAGGATCTGGGCTCCCCAAGGTGCCAGGTCAGCCTTATTTATTTCTATAACGATGAATTAGGCACAATCATTATTCTGGTCTGTGTGAGACAATTTAATTCTAGGTCACGCTCATGCTCTTAATGAAAGCCTTGGCGAAGTCGTCTCTCAATCCATTTTCCTTCTCCCCAGCTGATCTAAGTCCCTGTCTGCCCGCGTGCTGAAGAATTTGGTCTATCAATCAGGTTTTAGTGAGCTGTCAGGAGCATCGGGCTCTCCCATCAGCCGGGCAGACAGCGGCACCCAGCCGGGCGCACAGGAGGAGGTCTGGGGGCAGAGGGGATCTTCTCACCCCAGCCGGCTCCCAAAACCTCRGGGAGAGGAGCGAGGCAGCGACCAGACTGACGCACTGAAACGGCCTCGCCTGGGGCTGGAYGGCAGCTCTTCTATTTTTTTTTTTTTTAGCATGGTGAAAACCCAAAGCGCAGCGAACTCCCAAATGAAACACGGAGAGCAGAAATCCTGACGGCTCACTTCTCAGATGTCACTGAAAAAAACCATTTTGATGCCTTTTCCCCCTGCTTGCCCCCGTCGCGGCCCCGCCGTGACACCTGCGGAGGGTCCCACGGTGGCCGGGGGCTCCCAGATCCTGCAGAGGCGGGCGGCAGCGGCCAGGGATGGGGAAGAGCAGCCCCTGYGGACACCTGCCCAGGCTCCAGGATGAGGAGAGGGCTCGAGCCACGGTGCCGGGCAGGAACGYGGCCCCGGCTCCCCCGGCACGTCTCCTCCCGCTGCACGGGGCCCCCTTCACGGCACGGCACGCTCCACACCAGCACCCCCCACCATCAGCAGGGTTTAAAGCCCTGCAGCCTTCCAGGGGACGTGCCGGCCGGATGCTGCCCCTGGGCCGCAGACAGGTCCTCCAGTCCCACCCGAACCACCCATGGCTTCAGTTCCCCAACACACGGGGTGAGCCCGACCACCTTCCTCCCTGCTCCTCTGCCAGCATCGCCGCCTCTGCCACCAGCGCCGCTGCTGGCGGTGTCTTGCTGCTCGGACAGACCCTGCAAAGGTGCTGCAGAGACGAGCAGGGCACGGGTCAGGCAGCGCTGAGGGCTAACCCTTCCTCTGACACTGACTTCTTCCACCGCCCCGGGCGACTCGCTCGTCTCAACGCTCCCAGCTATCGATCGCCACGGAGAGCTGGGAGCTGYGATCTCCCAGCAGAGGTGCCTACAGGGAGTCTCCAAAACCCAGGCACTCCTGAGTTTGGATTTCCAGCAGTGATTTAGCATCACCGGTSTGACCCACCAACCCACCCCAACATTGTCGGAGACACTGGCCGAGCATATCCAAACACCGACAAAGCAGATTTAGCTCCAGGTGGGGGTATTTCCCACTTCCATGTACTTCAGACAGGAAAGGAGCCACGGCTGCAGTCCGGCCCGAGGCCATCACTCACCCTTGCTCTTCCATCATCTCCTGCAGCTCCATGCACTTGAGCTCCACCCGCCTCTTGCGCTCGTGGTCCAGGATTTCCCGGTGAGCCTTCTTCACGAGGCTGGGCTCCGCCAGCCGCACCTCCTCCTCGCCCTTGTGCCACGTGCCCGAGGCGCCGGGCTGCGAGAAGCCGTTGGAGGCCTCCTGGGGCGAAGGCATGTTGGCCCCGTTGTTGTAGAGCGCCATGGCGGCGCGGGCGGCCTCGCGCCCAGCAGCGCCTGGGAGGAGAGAAACGGAGCCCAGCGTCAGGCCCTAGCCCGGCGGCCCGCTTCGCCCCGCGGCGACGAGGGGGCCGGCCCGGCCTGCCGCCACCCCGCTTAGCAGGCAGCGCACAGCGGCGGCTGAGCCGGCAGCGACGCCTCCCRTGCGTCCCTGTCCTCCTCCAGAGACCTTTATTCCGGAGGACGGCAGCCCCGAGCCACGTTCCCTGTCCCCACGTGCCCTCGGGGCTCCGCGTTCGGCCTCGGCCCGAGGCCGCGGCAGAGCCTCCGGCCCCGTTCGCAAGCAGCGAGGGGCTCGGGCTGCAGGAGGCTCCCGCGCCCGGGGGCGGCCGCTCGCCGGCGGGGCAGGGCGCCTCTTCCTCCTTCGCCCCTGCTCCTTCACCTTCGCTTCTCCTTTCTTCACGTTCGATTCTTTCTCGCTTGGCTCCAAAAATAACCCCCCGGAAGAGGATAGTTGTTCCCGAGCGGTAATGAAACGCTGAGGCTTTGGCTAACGCCGCCCGAGCTCCGGGGAGGGCAGACGCGACTGCGTCCGGCTCCCGGGCGCCCCGACTCAGCGAGGACGCGGCGCGCTCGCCCCGAGGGTCCCCGCAGGCTGTGGCGTCCCCGGCGCCCAGCGGCTCGAGGCTCCCGGCGGGTTTCCGAGCCCTCCGAGCCTGCTCAGGCGGAGACCGAGCGCGTCCGCGTGAGCTGCCGGCCGACGGCCTCRGCTGCACCCCGCCAGCCCCGCGGTGCCGCTGGGCGTGGGCGAGCGGAGATGCGGAGATCGGGCGCTTGGATCCAGGCTCGCCGGCCTCTTTAGAAAGCTGTGAGCTCCCCRCAGACACAAGCCGCCTCGGCGCCCGTGCCGGCTCCAGGCACGGATGCGAGCCCCGGGTTTGCCGGGCTCTGCTGGGGCCGCGGGGTCACCTTGGCCGAGGCATGCCTCTTCCTCAGTTTCCCCACCTAACCGTGCTCAAAGCAGCCTGCATAAAACACACGACCTTTCCCAGGCACATGATGCTGCCGCTGGAGAGCTGCTGCCTTAATTACCGGCAGCATCCAGCCTGCAGAGGGACCGGCTGCGCTTTTGCCTCGGATCCTCACGAGCGCTTCTCCTGCAGAGCCCTGCACCAAGGAGAAGGATCAAAGGCAGCGCACCAGCCCCGCGCGCCCGCTCGCCGCRCCGGCTGCGGGCTCGCGGGTACGTGTTCAGCAGGCAGCTCATCGCCCGGGGCGGCCAGCCGAGAGCCCCTGCCGGCGAGGCTGGCAGGGGAGCCGCTTTTCGGAGCCTGGGTGGTGCTTGCCGGCCAGGTCTGCGGGGCCACTCCAGCGAGGGCCCCACGAGAGGCCGTGCCCAGAGCCACTGGCGCCCGCCGCCGGCCCGGGGCAGGGGGGACGCCGGGGTGGGCGCGGGGCGGACGGGTCGCCCGGCTCCTCGGCAGCGTTCGGAGGCGAGTTCGGCGAGGCGGCTCCGGCGACGTCGCAGGGAGAGTTTGGCGGGGAAGGGCCAGGCTGGGCCGGCTCTGCTGCCCGACGGTGGCCACGAGCCGGCAGCGGGCCGTTTCGGGGGGCTCGCGGACGCGTCRTGCTGCGGGCTCTGGCCCCGACCGGCTCCGGTCCGCTCTCAGCTGGGCCTGGGACTCGGGGCAAAGCTCCCAGGCTGCCCGGGGTGGGAATCATCTCTACGCCCGCGGGCTCCCCCCAGGGCTCGCGAGCGGGGCCGGACCCTGCCGGTGCAAGAGCCGTTTCGCTGCTGCCTCGGCTCCGGCAGCGGCTGGACGGTGCTCGGGGAAGAGCGAGGGCAAAGCGAGCCGAAACGCGCTCCCCAGAGGGGCGCCCTGATTTATCCGCCAGCCGCCGGCCAAGGACGAGCATCTCTCCGKCCCCCCTGCCGCTTTCCTTACCTAGCCGCTATCGCCTCTCGCGGACCGAATCCTCCTTCCCCTCCTCGCTCCAGCCCGGTGCGGAGGGGCCCTCAAGCACCCTGTTTCCGCCACTGCGGGAGGGAGACGCTGCCGACAGGCGCCGAGCCCCACGTCCCGGCGCCCCGCGCCCCGCTCGGGGCAGCGCAGACCCCGGCAGCCGCCGCGGGAACCTCTCACACCGCGCTCCGGGCTGCAACAGCGGCTCGAGCCAGCCGGAGATCTTCCTGCATTATTAAAGCCAATCGATTCTCATGTCTGAAACACACRGAAATCAGCACAGTTACAGCAGGATTTCTATGGAAATGTCACCTCCTGGCTAATACGTATTTATACGGGCATGCACACGCACGGGCGTGCAGGGGTGGCTGCCCGYGGCGCAGCTCTGCGGCCAGGCCAGGGCTACAGAGGGGACGGGGACCCATCGGGCAGGACGTCGGGGTGGGAGCGCGGATCGCCCGCGAGAGGGTTAGAGGGCCCCGTGCCACTATTTCGGGAGAAAAAAAAGCCTCAGGGCAGCGGCAGAGAGAGACGGGGATCTAGAAGAGCACGGCGCGACAGAGGAGCCCGACGCGGGYGAGGAAGCGTCTCCCACCCACGCGCACCCCAGCCCGTCCCGGCCGGGAGAGCCGCCGCGGCCCGCAGGCACGCGGGGACGTCCCCGGGTTTCCCGCTGCCACCGGCCGCCCCACGCGCTCATTCATCTCCCGACAGCTCTGCCTGCCGAGGACGGCGGCTGATTGCTTAATTACAAAGCTCGCCTGCCTTTTTTTTCTTTTCCTTTTTTTTTTTTATTTATCGTGCCGAGTGGAGCCAGCAGGCTGCATTTCCGCAGCGACGCTGAGCAGCGGGCGGCCGAGGCTAAGGAGCGGGACCCTCCGCGCCGCCACGAGCCGTGTCCTGGGCGCTCGGAGGCAGTGGCAGGGCGAGTGACCGGTCCCCAGGGACCGGCCGGAGACACACAGACCCGACCAGGACGCTGCCCCGGCTCGGCAGGAAGGACACGATGCGGCTGCCCCAAGGCAGGTGCGGGCAGGCACCGGGACGGGCAGGGAAAGGGTTTCCGTGCTCCAAACCGGACCGGGCCGCCGGAGCCCCTTGTCTCCGGGGACGTTTCAGCAGCCCCAGCCTGCTCTCGCCGAGCTGCTGCCTCCCCCGAAGAGCGGCTGCGTTGAAGCCGTGCGTCTCTCTGCCCAGGCCTCCACCCCAAAATGGGGTGAAGCACCCTCACTGGCGYGACGCGGAGCATCGTGGCCCCGACCTCCAAAAGAACAACTAGAAAATCTAATTTTTAGGGAATTTCAAACCATTTTGGTGTCCAAAACCCTGGGGACGCAAGTGCCTGGCCCTGCCACGGGGCCTCGTCCCTCCTGCCTGCTGCCACACGTTTGGAAACACCGGAGGGGTCAGAAAATGGCCCAATCTGCCCTTTTCAGCCCTGCTTTGAGCCCGGGGGGTTGCTCCAAGCAGTCTCCACTCTGCAGGCGCGYGGGCACACGCACGAGCCAGAGGCGTCAGGCCACCGCCTGCGTATCCCTTGCTCCGTGCCCAAMGCCGGGAGGTGAAGCCAGCCCTCGGAGACCCCGGAGGGCGGTTCGATCGGCGGCGGACGCGGCGCTCGGGCTCGCCGGGGCGACGCCGGCCCGCTCTCCCGCAGCGCTCCCAAACGGAGCCCCGGCGTTCACCTCCTGAGGGTCCCCAGCACCTTCGTCAGCACCCGGCGGCACCGAGGGACCCTGGAGTCCCGGCGGGAGATGCTCCGGGGGAGAGGGCGGAAAGGCAAGAAGGACCAAGGGCTTCAGCTGGAGCCTCCGGCGGGGCCGGGGGGCGGGAAGCACTCAGACGYGAGCAATATTCCCAGTAACAGCTGATAACTGCAACCCTGCTCCGGCGAGGGCACGAGCGCAGGCAGGGAAACGAAGGAAGAGGAAAACGACCCGCAAACACCCCCCTGGCTGCTGCAAACACACAGAGCAGCACGGCAGCCGGGAGCAGACGCCCCGGCCCGAGCGCGGAGCGAGCCCGGCCCCCGGCGGCAGCGGCGGCGAGGAGCTGGGCCAGGGGGAGCCGCGGCCCCGGCGACGGTTCGGGTCTGGAACCCGTCCCAAGGAAAGGAGACCCCGGGGGCGCCCCGCAGCGCGGGCCGGGTGCAAAAGGCCCGGCCAGCCCCGGGGTTTGGGCCCATCCCATCGGATGTGGGTGCCCCCAAAGGGGACAGCAAGAAAATGAGCGCTTTCAAGGGACCTCTACGAAAATAATTGCGCTTTCACCCAGGGCCTGAAACGCTTCTGCAGCGCGGGCCCCCTCCAAGCCCTCAGCTTTTGGGGTCGGGCAGGAAACGCCGGCGCGGATCGGTGCCGGCACTTTTTGCGGAGCCATTCGCCCGCATGTTTCGGGATCCCGCTCTTCCCCCCAGCTGGGCTGGGGCAGCGGAAGATCGAAGCGGCTTTTCACCTCGCGGGCGCTTTCTGCGCTGGGCTCTCCGAGACACCCGCGGGCCATCCCGCTCCCCGGGGCGCGGTGCCCGTGCCGCCCTCCGCAGCGGGGCCGCATCGCGCCCTGCGCGGGGCCGCCGGCTGGCCCGGCCCAAGGGAAACGGAGGAAACAGGGAAAAGGAGCAAAAAGTACAATTCCACGGAACTGCTTTTGCCTTTTTCTTGTTTTGCTATTTTCAGCCTGGGAGCAAAACAAACCTCCTCCGACCGACCCTGGCCAAATCCTTCCGGAGACGCGCTCAGCATCCTGGAAACCCCTGGGACTCTGAGCTCAAGGAAGCTGCGAAGGTATCGGCCCCCCGGAGAGGGGCACCCCACGGAGGGGGACACCCCACGGCCACTCGCTCCTGCGCGCCGGGCACCGCCTGCCGCCACCGACAGCCCTCGGCACCCTCCGGCGGCGCCGGGCCGGGCCGCGGAGCAGCCGGCTCGCGTCGCTGCCGCCCGGGGCCGTAATGCAGATGCTTCGCCTCTAATTAAAGCCACCTCCGGCCGGCGCTTAATTAATTCTCGCCRCATCCAGCTGCGCCAGGCACGGCGGTGCCCGGCTCCGGTGGGCACGGCAYGGCCCTCGCCGGCGGCCCCCTGCCCCAAGCAGCTGGGGACCATCGCTGAGAGCCACTTCCCAGCGTTTTGGGGTGCAACACATGGCCACGGCCGGGTCAGCGCTGGATGAGCGCTCCTACAAAACCTGCCGTGCCTCAGTTTCCCCGGCTCTGCAAGGACTTGCGTCCACCGTCTACGCTGGAGCAGCTCAGCGCTGAACCTTGCAGAGACTGACAGCCTTGCGCGCGCCACTGCGAGCGCCTCCGGCTCCCCGGGGAGGGCGGCAAGCTGTGGCCACGGCCAGGAATTTTCTCATCTTCGTCTAAAGAGGAACCATTTTTCCCACCTTGTTTACAGGAGAAAAGCAGCCCAGGAAGGGAGGGGAAGGGCGGGGGGGGATGAAGCCTTCATCTGTTGTTGGCAACTTGTGCCAAACAAGCAGAAATTGCAAAAAAACCCACCCAAGCCCACCCGCATCCTGCTTTTCCAAAGAGCTCCGGGGCCAGCAGAAACCCCCCCGGTGCCCGCAGCCGCGGCGCTGCTCCCAGCACCTCTCCGACCGCTCACCAGCTCCGAGCCAGCCCACGGCTCGCGGAGCGAAGGCGACGTCCGGCCCCACTCGCGTCACGAGCGTGCCGGAGCTCTGCTTGCAGTCCCAGGAGCGGGCAGCGGCTCGGCCGGCTCGAGGGACGGAGGGACGGACGCCGGCAGCTCTGGCCTGTCCCCTGCCCTTCAGGGACTCGCTGGTGCAGGCCAGCGCRAACCGAAGCATGATGGAAACGATAATCCTTCCCCAAAAGGGTTTGCAGCCTCGTAACCGGCTCCTGATTGCTGGCTATTTGCACATGGCTGGGAGAGGGCAACGGCGAGGCAACCCGGGAGCAGGATGCGGCGCACAAAAAGCCAGAAAAAAAAAGTAACATGGAATACCGAGCCAGAAGGATAAGGGCGAGAAGTCTCAGGTTGCCGCTTTTTAATTGGACCGACCTTCTCAGGAGTTGCGTTTCACCGGCCCCCGAGTGCCAAAAACCATGAGTCAGACCTTCAAGGAAAGAGAAGGGGAAAAAAAAGACAAAACTGGCTTTAAAAGAATAGCCAGTTTGGGGCTCGTTAGAGCCGCCGCGCGGGTTTGCGCCTGCAGGAAGCGGACGCGCCGCCTTTGCTCGGCCCTGCGAAAGGAGCAGCAGGGAGGTCTCGCGGGGCCAGCGGGAAGCTGCGCTGGCTGCCCGCAGCCCGGCCCCGGAGTGCCCACCGGGCCCCACTGCCCGGACCCAGAGCGCCCACCAGGCCCTGCTCCCCGGCCCCGGAGTGCCCACCGGGCCCTGCTCCCTGGCCCTGGAGCGCCCACTGGGCCCCGCTCCCCTGGCGTCCGCTGCCCAGCCCCGGAGCGCCCACCGGGCCCCACTGCCCGGCCCCGGAGCGCCCACCGGGCCCCACTGCCCGGACCCAGAGCGCCCACCGGGCCCTGCTCCCCGGCCGCCTGCTCCCTGGCCCCGGAGCGCCCACCGGGCCCTGCTCCCCGGCCGCCTGCTCCCTGGCCCTGGAGCGCCCACCGGGCCCCACTGCCCGGCCCCAGAGCGCCCACCGGGCCTTGCTCCCCGGCCCCGGAGCGCCCCACCGGGCTCCACTCCCCGGCTGCCCACTGCCCGGCCCCGGAGCGCCCACCAGGCCCTGCTCCCCGGCCCCGGAGCACCCACCGGGCCCTGCTCCCCTGGCTGCCCGCTAACCCTGCCGGCTGCCCCTCCGCGCCGGCCTGCCCCCAGCCCCCACGGCAACGGCCTCGCGAGCGCCCAGGGCCCTCGTCTGCCGCCCGCGCCCCGGGCAAAGCGTTGCCCGGGGGGCCCCGACGTGCCTCCCCCGGCGCTGCGGGTTTGCTCAGCCCCAGCTCCAACTGCTGCACCAACGTATCTGAAAGCGCTCAAATTTCAGGCAATTAAAGAATACATATTTAAGCAAACGGAGCCGGGCGAGTGCTGAGAGAGGAAATGGGGGTCAAGTAGGAGGGGGGAAAGCCCCACAGGCTTGCCCCAAATTATTTGGGTGCCTCTTGTTGCAGTGAAGGAGGCAGTGGGTGGCAAGGCTCCCCCCGGCCCAGGGCCGGCGCTTGCCATGAGGGCACACAAACTGGGACATGCTGCTGCTTGCTGCCTAGATGTATGCACTTTATATATATTTTATATATAAATATATATATATATATATATATTTTAATAGATGAGGAGGCTGGTACAGAAGCTAAACAGTTGCTAAGCAACTGGGCTCCTTCCCAGCTCCATGATTTATGGATGGCTGAGCACAGGGTGGGGGTCCGAGGGGGACGGGGACGGTTTCCTCCAGCCGGGTGCTCCCCCATCCCGCTCTGGCATCCAGGAAGGGACCCTGGTGTCCGGGGCTGCCTCCGACCCGGCCCAGGGGTGAGGGGAGCCCACCGAGGCGCGCTGGGCGCGTGGCCCTCCCTGCAACACGTGCCGCAGGGCCTCGTCGCGCGGGTCCCCGGGACCTGGCCGCCCCGTGACAGCATCCCTTGCGGACCTGCAGCCRGCCAGGCTGGTCTAGGGCTCCTCCAAGTCCTCCTGTCCCAGCCGCCTCGGAGCGAGCGGGGCAGGAGTCACTCCTCCGGGCCAGCCTGGATTTTGGGACTTGGTGCCAGGGGGAAAACAGTGGAGCCGCCATGCCAAACCCAGAGTGCCTAGAGCTCCCGGGAGAGCATCGCCTGCAGCCTCGAGGCCGCTCGAGGGCCCCGTCCTGGCTCCGGCTGGAAAGGGAGCCGGAGCGAGGGACCCCACGTCTGGGTAAGGACTGTAGCAGCAAAAGTCTCCAACGCGTCTTGCCTCAAGCCAAGAAACCAGCCCTGCCTGGAAAGGGGGAAATGCCAGGCGGGTTGTCTTCCCCTTCCGTTGACATTTTGCTGTTCCAGCCAGGAATATCGAGCTTGCAGGAGCAGGAGCAGCCCCATCATCCAAGAGCAAAAACCCCCCAGCAGTCACGATCAGCACCACCGCTTGTCCCCTTCCCCGCGCGCCGCCGGGCTCGGGCCGAGCCCCAGGGGCTCCCGCGGGTGAGGGTGCCCCTTCCCCGCTGGAGCCGGGCAGCTGGCACCGGAGGCTCCCGGGGAGCTGCCAGCGGGGAGCCGGGCAAGGGCACGCGGCCCCCGGGGAGCGGCTGGCCCAGGCTGAWCCCAGCCGAGCCGGGGGAAGGCGCTGCGGAGTCCGTACGGACTCGATTGCAGCAGGGTGCTGCCGGAGTGGGGAAGTTCCTCTAACAACCCCCAGCAGCATCGGGGCGGGAGGGGGATAATAAAAAATTCAGGAGCGCAGGAAGGAGCTGGGGATCCATCACCGCGTCCCTGCTCGTGCAGGGTGACCTTCCGGGCTCTGCCGGCGGCGACATAATTCCCCGTAACAACCCGCGCGGCTTAGCGCTCCCCTCTCCGGGGGCCACGTCCCGGCACGCRGAGCGAGGAGCCGGCCGCGGAGCCTCCCCCCGCGCCTCCCGGCGCCGGCGCTTGCGTAACGGGAGGAGCTATTCCTGGGCTGAGCGGATTATATAAGTTACGGCCACCTGTCGAGACRGGAGAGCAAGGGGGCGGCCGAAAACGCAAGCTCAGGGATGGGAAGGAAGCGGAAGGGCTTTGCGCGACGCCAGGTAGCTCACGCCAGCCCCTCCGGCTCAGCCGGTGTCGGCCGCGCAGGAGCCCGCGGGGTGCTCCTTGGTTCGGGGTGCCCTGGCTGAGCTCATCTCTGGCTCCTCGGGCTGGTTGCACCAACGTGCGATGCCTCCAGCCAGGCCCATTTGCTGCTGAACAGGCCCATCTGCATCCTCACCCAGAGGGTCTCCACTGAGGCCCCCCAGCATCAGGCTTTCTGCACAGGGCAGAGCCCAGGGCTCCCTGTCCAGCCCCTTCTACCAACGATGGCCAGAGCTTTGCCTGCTCAAGGCTTTCCAGGCYCGGAGATGCCCCAAGTCAGCCCCAGCTCCATCCCTCAGTTGCCCCACGGATCATCCGGACAGTCCCTGGCCCCGCCGCAGGGTCCTGGAGCCGCCGTGTGCTGATGCACGGTGCCAAGGCTGGCGTTAAGGGCAGGGAGGGCAGCAGTGCCCTGCGCTGGGCTAACACCGCTGGGGAGGTTTCCATCCAGAAACGTTCTTCCCACCTGCTCTGAGGCCAAGCAGAGCCTTCCACCACCAAGCCCACTCCTATCCAGAGCCCAACAGCAGCTCCTGCCCRGAGAAATGGCGAGGGAAGACCAGGCTTTGCCCCTCTGGGTCAGCCCCTCCCAGGACCCACATGCCCTGTCGTGCACCCGCAGGCAGCGGAGCTGGCCCTTGCACGCGGGAAAGCGATGGGGATGCACCGGCCAGCCAAGGATGTGCAGGGCTTGGTCAGAGCTAACATGGAAAGGGGCAGCYGGGGATCGATATTCCCTACAGGGAGGAGATCCAGGAATGGGAAAAACTCATATTATGCCTCAGTTCCTAGCAGGGAGTTACTGCATCCCTCCTCGCGCTGTCGCATGAACACAGGAGACAGTCGAAAGCAAGTTTAGAAGTGCCCGATGTCCCACCAAACATGTGGGACTCCCAGAAGGCAAAACAAATCATCCCAAAGCAGTCGTGCTGGGGTCAGGCAGCGCTTCGCTCAGAAGGGAAAGCACCATCCCCTCGGTGCCGGGGACAAAGCCAACCTCCCGCTCACGGTTCAGGGCAGGGAGCCAGTGAGGAAGGGCAGGATGGGGCTGGGGGAGGCTGGCACTGAGCGACGTGGGAAGCACAGGCAGGCAGGGGGATGCCCACGGGACGCGAAGCYGAGCTGGGCACCCACTGCCCACGGCTGCCGGCAGCTCAGCGCCCCGGGGGAAAAGCAGCCTGTCCGTTGGCAAAAGCCCCTGCTCAGCACCTCCCAAACAGCCAGCGAGAGCTCAGTGCTCCCCTCAAAGCCAACAAAATTCTGCCTTCAAAAGCTCCCGCCTCTCCCTGCCATCTCCCTGCACTGTAGTAAATAAACGCTGCCTTGAGCCAACCCATTCTGCTCGCAGAGCTGCCACCGCCGAGGGAAACCAGGCCACCATGTGAAGGACCAGGTTCCCGCGAGCGGGCGAGGCGCAGCCCTCCCAGGACAGCTTTCTGGAGCAGCAGGGCAGCCACCAAGGTCTGCCCTCGCCGGCAGGGGAGGCGAAGCTGCTCCCAGCTCTGGGGCGGAGGTGGCATCCTGCCCGCTGGTGCCTGCAGCCCGCTCCGGAGCTCCCCCAGGAAGCGTCGCGCGTGGCCGAGCTGCCACGAGGAGCAGGGAGGCACTTGGCACCGGTGCCGCCGCGAGGAGAGGAAAGACGGGGACATGGGGGGCTGGAGGTTCACACAGGGCTGCAGGTCTGGGCTTTTGAGGAGGACAGACAAACGCACGCGAGCCGCGTGAGAGCGGCAGCACACCAGCTTTGCTTTGAGCTAGGGATCCTCGGCGGAAAGGAAGGGCAGAGGCGAGCAGGAGCGAGGGGTGCTGCGGGTTCGTACACACGGTCCTTCCAACACCCTCCGCTGTCTGCCGCTCGCTCCCCAGAGAGCGGCACACGCCGCTCTCCAGCTCCTCTCTTGTACCTCCTGCCCGCAAGGAGCCCGCAGCCCGCGTGGGGCCAGGGACCGGCGCAAGGGGATTAGCCAGTGGGCGAGCAACTGAGACCCACTGCCAAAAGTCTTCTGCATTTACCACCATTAAATTCTAGCTCCGGAGAGCCTTAAACACTAGTCACCCCCTGCACAGCCCCAAAACAAATCCTCTGCATCAGCAAGAGCATAGACAAGCAAAGCAACCTGCAAGCCAGAGCCAGACCGAAATTCCCATGGCAGATGCCTCTCTGCTCTGAGAGGAGGGTCAGTGAGCAAAGACCCTGAGTGTCCAAAATCTGCCATCCCCCATCCCCATCCTTTGCCCGACCCCTCGCCACCGGCTCCCCAAGCCCGGCACGCTGCACGGAAGCACCCAGGGACCAATCTCCTGAACCTGAAAACAGCTGTGCAAGCTGCTTGGGAAGCGCCGAGGAAGGGCTGCGCGCCCCCTCCGGCCCCGCGGCCCCTCTCCGGCCCCGCGGCAGCGCTTCGGAGCCTCACCCGCCAGAGCCACGCGGTTTCCTTCCCGGGGGCGGTGGGGGGCTACAGCAGCGAGGGGCTCCCCGAGCAAGCTCTCCCCCGCAGAGGCGTCTCCCCRGCTCTCACCTGCACCCCACGCCGCTTCGGCGCGCGCAGCCTCCGGTTCGGYGTCTCGCTGCCGTTCAGCCCTTCCCATCCCAACCGCCTGCAGCGGGAGCCGGGCACCAGCCGGCGCTGGCAGGTCCCTCGCTGCCGCCCGCAGCCCTCTTCTCCCAGCAGCGACGCCTCTGCCCGTCTCCGTCCCGCTCCGGTCGCCTCCCCCCGCCCTCCCCGGGCCTGGGGCACCCCTGGGCCTCGGGGCACCGCTCCCGGCGACGGGGACACCCCGGGGACGGGACACCCGGGGGCAAGGACACCCCGGGCCCGGG
>NW_028185162.1:2345789-2347602 GCF_003343005.1 Rhea americana
CCCCCCCACTCGAGCGCCCATCCTGCCGGACCCTCGGCCCCTCCTCTGCCACCCCCTCAGCCCCCGGCACAGCTGACCCCCCTCCTCGGCCGGGGTATCCCTGCTGGGACTCGGGGAAACTGAGGCACTRCGGCATCAACACACCCCCGGGGCAAAATTACACATAAAAAAAAAATCAAAGTACCAAAATAAGCCAATATATGCAAAGAGAAATCCCCAAGCGCCTGCAGAAATCAGGGAGGAAAGTGGATTTATGAGGCGGGGGCAGGTGAAGGCAGCCCCRCTTCTTGCTGGGGCCCAGAGCTCCTCGCCGAAGTGCCGGCGCCCGGCACGGCGGTGGGACCAATGCCAGCACGCTGAGACCCGGCAAACTCATGCTGCTTGGGGTTGCCTGCTCCGGGGCCCTGCCTCGGCCGGCCGCATCCTGCCGCGCACCCCCGGCCGTGGAGCCACCCCGCCTCGGGTCTGCTCACCTGCATCCCGCCTGGACCCTGCCCTCGGCCTCGCCGGGAGCGCACGCTAAAAACAAAATTAAAGAGGAGGAGGTTGGGGCTCCCACCGGGGCTCAGCAGCCCCTCGAGGCAGCGGGGCTGGGGGGAGCCGAGCTGCCGGGGCTGCTCCCGGCGGGGCTGAGTGGCTCGGGGACGCGTCCCTGCTGGGCAGTTTCCGCCAGGGTGAAATGCCCGCTCAGGTTTGTTTTCTAAAGGCCGCTCTGCAAAACCAGCACCCCGGCGGCGGGTGTTTTATTATTCATTGGCCTCTTCTGGAGTTAAATTTGCTGGTGCTGCAAGGCCACGTTAAAATTTGCTGCCTGTCCCCACGGAGGGGCTGAAGGAGGATGCGAGTTGCACGGGGCAGGTGGCGGCTGCTGCAGATGTCCACGCACATGCACACGCATGCACACACATGTACATACATGCATGCATGTGCACGCATGCGTGTGCAGCTCCCACGCCGCCTTCTGGCAGGCTTTCCTTTGGGAGCTGAGGGGTGATTCGGGGCGTTTCAGCAAGTGCCTTGAGAAGAAGTCCGCTGAGTCCGCGGCCCCCTCCATGAGACACCTCACGGCCCCTCGGGAGCATCCAAAATCCAGCGCGTGGGGAGYTGCCAGCGTCCCGTACGCAGGACCCCCGTGGGGGGCTCTAACACCRCAGCCGCCTGCAYGAGCCTCCCCCTCGCCGAGGGAAAYGGAAGGGGGGAAACTGGGTGGAAAGACAGATATCGGGGCAAAACGGCCCCGGTGAGCCCGCGGGGGGGCCGCGGCTGGGCAGTGCCGGGGCGGTGGCAACCAGTACCCGTAGCTGCTTGGTTATCCTCGGAGAGGGCGAGGGAGGCTGCGTCCCCGCGGCGGGCGCCCTGCGCGGGGCAGCCGCCCCCAACCCGATTCCCGCGGCGCCGGAGGGGGCAAAGCCGGGGGGACGAGCGGCCCCGGGGGCAGAAGCCCAAGGCGGCTCCTGGAGGTGGGAGCCGGGGAGCCGGCCGGAGTGTCGCTCCAGGCCACGTGGGGCTTCTCCACCAGCCACMGCAGAACAATAGACTGGAACAATAGGCCGGAACAATAGGCTGCAACAATAGGCTCCCCCCTGCCCCGGCTCCCGCAGCCCGGCCTGGGGCGGCCTCCCCCGCGGGACGGCGGCCCGCGCCGCCCGGCAGCCGAACCGGCTTGGTCCGCGCGGGCCGAACTCGCCTGCGAGAGGGGGTTGAAGCCGCCCGAAATCCGGGGCGCCGCCTCCGGCGCCGGCGTCCCCCCGCCGGGCAGCCCGGCCCCGGACGCGGCCCCAGCCGGTTCGGCTGCCGGGGACGGACGCCGTCC
>NW_028185162.1:2347932-2374139 GCF_003343005.1 Rhea americana
GGATCGCACCGAGAACAAAAGGTGGAGAGAGACAAAACAGCCGGGCAGAAGGAACATTAATTGCAACAAAACAGACAGAGCGAGAGAGCCGCAGCTGAGCGGGAGCGGAAGAAAATAATCACTTGAAAGACACAGAGGGCTCGGGAAGGAAAAAAAAATGCAATAAATAATTAAAGGAGATCAAACAAGGCAGGCGTCAGAACAGGCCTAATTGCAAAGATTCACACTGAGGTTCAAAATCTCCGCGAGCTTCCTCGTGACACGCAAGAAAAGGCGCTGGAAGCCGGCAGCGCCGCGGCACGCGCAGCGTGCGGTTAGCGAGGCAAAAGCAATATGCTGTTGATCAAAGCCCGGCTCTGACTTTGGTGACACTCGGCAGCCTCGCGTTAGCCAGCGAGGGTCCTAACGAGATGGGAAAAGGCAGCGGAGGCAGCGGAGCGAAGGGAAGCGGCGCAGGGGCAGGGGCGCGGCAGGAGGGGGCTGCAGGAGCTGCAGCCCTCGGTGGATTTTCTTCCACGCGTGTGTTTGGTCGCTCCTCGGAGCGGTGCAGAGCGGTCCGAGCGGGGACCTTTACCGGAGCCCTCGTGCTCGCTTTTTCCCGTGCTCGGCTCACACCGCCTTGCCCGCGGCTAAGGCTGGCAGGTCCCRGGGCCGCCGAGGGCTCCCGCATGCCCCGAGATCCTCAGCTGGCAGATGCCCGGGAAGGGCCAAGCCACGGCAAGGCTCGGCCCCCGTGAGCTAACCTCTCCTGGCAGGCAATAAAATCTCAGCCCCTGCAGGAGTCCCTGCATATTAATCACATTGTGTTATCCAGCCATCTGCTCCAGCAGCCAGGAAAAGAGCAGTCCCCTCGGTGTCCTTTATTAACAGGTTTCCCTGTAAATGCAAACAAAYCCTCCCGCCTCGGCGCCGCGCTCCAAATCTGCTCCGAGGCACCCAGGAGGGAAGCGAGAGCTCCCAGGCATTTTAGTAAATCAAGATGAGCGAATGCAAAGGTGGTGATTTAACGGTGCCGGCGGCCAAGCAGGAGAGAGCGGGGAGGGAGGGAGGGAGGGGGAGCCAAGAGGCCTCTGCAAAGCAGAAACGGCAGCTGAGATGGTTCCCGGCCCTTTCCCCTTAGCGGGCTGCGTTTCCCGAGCAGCAGGAAGCCRACCCAGGGGCTGCACTGCCGCTGCCGCGCATCCCCCCGGCTGCGCCTGGCCCCCTCCGAGGGCCTGTGCCCCTTCCCTTCGGGGCTCCTTCCCCGCAGCCGCCACGGGCTGGGGATGCTCTGCCCGGAGCAGAGAGCTCAGCCCAAGCCCCGGGGCCACCRCGGGCCCACGAGAGGTGCTGCAACGGCGGACGCGCTCGGGCGCCGGGTCTGGCCAGGGGAAACCAAGAGGGAGCAGGTGCTGCGAGGCGCCCGCCAGGCCCGGTGCATAAAGCACCAAGCACCTGAAAGGGGATCGGTGGCACAAAGCCGCTGGGGTTTGCGAGCAGCAGTAAATCGGGGGGAGCGGGGCTGAGCGCTGGCACTCCTGGCCACGGTGCCGCGCCGCCTCCGCAAGCTCCCTCCAGCCGCCGGAGAGGCCGGTCGCGTGCCGGCATGCGGGAAGGGAAGGGAAGCCAGCCAGCCCTGGCGAGGCAGAGGCTGCACCCAAAYGTCACCCCGTTATTGTTTCCCCTTCTCCTAAATATCACGGAAATGGCAGCGGTCGTCCCCGGCTGCCTGGGGACAGCCCTGCCCAAAGGCAAGCTGCTGCTGCCATCTCCCGGCTCCCGCAGCCCTGAGCCCGGCGGGAGGAAACGGGGCTCTGGCTCCATAGCAGCAGACCACAGACCTGCGCTGGGTTGTGCTGCAGGGTTAAGCCTCCTTGCAGACTCGGACATTGCACGAGCRGTTATTCCCAGAGAGCTGCCCTTAAAACCCTCCCGCCGCACGTGCCCCCGCGGTCTAGGGCTCCGGCGGCGACCGCAGGCACAGGTCTGGCTGGCTCCACGTAGGGGCGGGYGCTGATAGCCCCCAAAGCACAGGGCGATTAGAGAGATGAACACGGTGCTCCAGGAAGGGAAGAGAGTTTTCCCAGAAGTAAGCACGGAGCAGGGACACCACGCTGCCAGGCTGCACTCAGCCCCTGCAGTCATTCAGTTCGAAGCCACCCTGGGACCACAGCTGATCACCGTGAAATAGCCTAGCCAGAAGGTTTGCCAGTTGCTTTTCTTCTCTTTTTATCTTCTCTCGTACTTCATCACGTTGCCCCAGCTGCATGGAAGTGGCAGGTGGGATCAAGTGACCTGACATCTGGCCATCTGGAATATCTCTATTTATTACTCTTAATATGCATCTCCTCTGAATCTTAACATCTGCGCTGCAGAGCTGAGCCGAGCTGCCTGGAAAGGAGGAGGCATCTTCATTTACATAAAAGATGGTGCAGTGGAAAGCGTCAGATGGTTAAAGACCATCTAGACAAAAATCTGCTTAGTAGAAATGGGTACACAGCTCCGTAAATCTACATGGCTGGAGGACTGAACCCCACGACAAACTAGGGGTACGCTTCTCCTCCCGGCTCTGAGACGCCCGGGAAGTTTCTCTCCTCCTTTCCCCCCCTCCCAAGGTGTGTGTGTGGGGGGGAGGGGGGGCATAGTTTAAACGTTTTCCCTGAAAACAGCTCCCCCTTCCTCCGTTGCATACGTGGATAAAAGCTCCTTCTTCCTACAAAAAGCCTAAGTTCTTCCAGCAAAGCCAGGCGCACTGCACGCGGATGTTCCCGGCTTCCTCTGGGAGCCAGGCGCCGCGAGAGGCGGGAGAACAGGAGCCGACACGGGCCCTTCGGGAAGGGAGGCGGCGGGTAAGACGAACCCCAWCTCCCCGGCCGTCGGCCCCCACGCGGCAGCACGCCCTTTGCTGGGAGGACGCCTCGGCTCACGTCGGAGTCGGTCCGGTCTCCGGCAACGGGAGCGTTACACCAGATCCTGACATCCCGAAGATCGGGAGATGGAGCAGACCAGAGGGAAGCGGGACGGAAGCAGGAGCGCGGAGCGGCTCGTGGCCTCGGCACGGCAGCCCCGTCACTCGCCTCCGCGGGCGGTGGGAAGCGGTGGCTGCCGGCGCCGTGGCTCAGCCAGGAGGCTACGCCGCAGTACGCAACGGGACGCAGGATGAAGGTCGTGTGTCTCGTTAGAGATGTAGCGCTAGGAAATGACTTCCAGGGCAAAGCGTCAGCTGATTAGGCACACTCGATTAATTCCCATTTCTGCTATCACTGAGGCGCGCTGCTGCCAGATTCCCTTCTTCCGCTAGGGAATCTCTCTCAAGGGAGCAACAGCTAAGTGCAAATTCCCCGTGCCAGACTCGCTTGCTCAGGGGCTGCTCGGGGACACGAACCTCATACTTCCCAGTGACGACGAGAGCAAGCGAGGGAAGAGACCGGAGTGCAGAGGGGACAGAAGGGGTGGGATGATCCTGCACTTACCTAAAGCCTTCAGTCCTCATTGCGATCCCRGGCCAGCCGGACAGCGCGTCTGGCCAAGCAGAGGACATTCTACGTAAGTTAATTTCTCACCTTCAGCCACCATCCTCCTCCTGGCCTCTCTCTCTGCTGCAGAAAGCCTCAAGAAGAGTGTCTCATTTCAGCAAAAGGAGAGCTGACTTCCAGCCAGAGGGAACAGCTGCAACCCTGTTCCAAGCAAGAGGCATGGGATTTGGACACAAACAGAAAAARTTATCTTATCATAAAGGGGATTTGAAGGAGACCCTGAAGAATCTGCCAGTCAGCAGGTCCTGGGAAGTAATCTTCTTCCTTCCGCCTCAGCTCCACATACTCGTACTGTCCCCGAGTCCCTACTGTAATAAGCAAAGCAGCTTTCTGCTTGTTCCTGCAAATCCCCACATTCTGCTGGATTTGGACTGCTGACACAAGAAAAAGATGGAATGACCGAAGCTATGTTGTGAACCTCAAATACAAAAAACCCCCCAAAACAACAAGAAAACCCACACAGAACAACCCCCCTCAGAAATCTGCTCTGTTTAAAATAGCAAGACTAGAACAAGTGGGTATTATTTCCCTCCTGGTTACAAGCTAAGGTTTTTCCAGTAGCCCAGGGTTTGTTTTAAGGCTGTGTCAGGAGCTCCCCTTACTTAGGCCAGCTGGGTACCGGGGGACACATGCTGAGGGAGCAGCCCTCACTGCAGACCACTAGCTCCAGCTGATGAACAAATCATCCTGGTTTTAAATAACCCACGTTGCCTACTTCTGGATACAAAACTGTTGACAGGCCTGAAAGGATAAAGCAGGTTGCTGATAGGAGTCTGCCACACGCTTTCCACTTATCCTTGTTTTGAACACAGCTGTTCATACTGCATTTACTAGGTCTGGGTGGCCATTCCCTCTTCAGAAGTCCTTCAGTTGCCATATACCCCTTCCCTCCCTCCCCCCCTCCAAACTGTGATCCATTTTCCCATGATTATTAATACCACCTAACAACTACTTTGGCCCAAGCCTACTGAGTAATGTGCTGACACTTCCATTTCATTACTATTTCTATAATGAAACAAAGCTTTGATGCATTGAACTGCTTGCTGGCTTCTCTTCCCTACACACTCTAGAGGGCAGAGAGCGCCAAGCATTTTATTCCGTGCCTATTAAACGGCATGACAATTGTGTTATCAGAAGAGTTCAGAACAATAAACTAGATCAACAAGCTGTATTTGAACTGTAAACACCTTCAAAAACTCATAAAAAGGATACTAATAAAAAAGTAAGACATCACCAGTATCCATTACCTCTGGGTCTCTTCCTTAAGAGAAGCTTCTACACAAGGTGCTCTTGCTCAGACTAATGCTCCTCTTAATTCAACCAGAGATGCTGGGCTTTGGCACTTCCCTCATCTAATCAAAATACAGTCTGTATTGGAATTCAGCTTAGAATTCAACCTACGTGGATTAGAGCAATTCRAAGCAATAGGGTAAGCAGCCCACAGAGCATGGAAGAAGAGTGAATTAATAGCTTCCTTCATTAAAGCTTACCTTGAAAGAAGTCAGCAGCTGAGCTTGTCATCACCATTTTCTTGCAGACATTTATTTTTATATTCACAAGAGGATGATCGTAACCAAAGTCTATCTAGATGCTAAATCAAGGCTTTTGTTCATAGCTAGAAAGAAGTCACTCTTATCATTTTATTACTTCCTTACAGCAGGACTGACATTTCAACTGCTGTGCTCTTTTACTGATTCTTTCAAGTCAAATTACATAAGAGATTAAGGCAAAACAACCTAACAAACAGGGGCAATGCCACCCCCTGGAAAAAGAAAAAAAAAAAGAAAGAAAGAAAGAAAGAAAGAAAAAGAAACACACTTCTTGGATCATTTGACTGGAAGCTTTTCCTCTCACAAGGCTCTTCACCCTGCCTTGATCTTATTTGATTACATCTGGTTTCTTGGCTGCTGTGCTGAACAAGTAACTCAAGCAAACACAAAAAGCAGCACAGCTCCATGCTCAGAGGAACTGCAGAATAACTGAGCACCCAGGTCATGTGGATACTACCCATTTCAAAATTATAGGCTGGATGCACAACAGCAGTTACAATTGCAGTGCAGTTTTGGTGTCGCTTACTTTCACTCATGAGTTAAGTTTTTTGGATAGAAGTTGCTTAAAGAGGTAAGAAACGCTAACCTTTACTTAAAAGGTAGATTTTGCAACTTTCACAAACCAGTGAAAAAAAGGAGGCCTGAAATCAGCACAAGGATTGACTTGACTGAATTTGTTATGCGAGAGAAGCCCCTCTTGCTCTATCATCTCTGTTCAGAGAGCAGGCATATATTTTAAGATCTCATGATTTGAGGAAAAAAAAGTTTTAAACACTACATATAACTTCAGACTTTTAGTTCTGAAGTGTCCATTGCTGTCAGTCCATACTATTATATTCTCTTATGCAAAGAAATGCCCTAGGATAATTCTTATTTACAAGATCTAATAACCGGGTCACTCATTTCAAGAGCCTAGTATTTCATTACTATTGGAACCGATAATCTTTCAGACACCTGCAGCTTCCACCTCCAAAGACAAGCATATTAGGACAACTGTGGCTGATAACGCTGAAAAAATGAGGCTGTTTTATTGATGATTAGAATTTGCATTGGCGACAATCTTTTAACTAATACAGACAGACTTCAATCAAAGCATGAGCTTTGAATCAGAAGTCGTAAAGTGACATGATGCCTTAATAAATTAAGGAAGTTGCAATTCCTCTCTATCATCAGTTCTTCACTTGAAGTTCTTTGCAAATTCCTCTCCCTTCTTAATAGAAGCCTTCAGCTCAGACATGGCCTCAGCAATCATCTTCTCTTCAAAGGGGGAGATCTTGCCAATACCTAGGTTCTTCTCAATTCCATTTTTCTGAGGGAAAAAATGATTTAAGAATTAACCATTCACTTGATTACCTAGAGAACTTAACAGATCTGATCACTTATTATCCATCTAAAATGGAGACCCAGCCTAGGATCTCTACTGCCTGTACAGCATGCCCACCTTATGCTTCTCTGAAAGGCTCTGAAGCATCTTGCTACCTGTAGCAATTTTTACAGCCTTCGTAAACTTCTCTTTCACTGTTCACTCCGGTATGAAACCTGCAGCTAGCCACTTACTTTCAAGAGAAGACAGATACCATCCGCTCCCCTTTGTGCCTTATCCTGTCCTCAGTACCCTAGTACTGCATGGGAATTCTCTCCTACTGCATAAGCCTTTCATTTGACTGCTTCAGAGCTGCACTCCTAAGTTTTCCAGAACTCATGCCCACATCCAAAACCCTTCCCTCAACATCCCTCTGCTTCGTCAGTTAACACCTAAGACGACAAACGATACCATCCCAGCTGACTTGCCAGGGTTGCAGATTCTTTGGGTTTTGCCCCACCCACAGGGGAGGATGACAAAGGAACACTTCTTTCAGAGGCCGGTGGAGTTCCAGAAAGCAATCTATTAATCCATGCTATAATTTCCACACATCTCCATTTGTGAGGGATTTGCTTGTAGCAGGTCGAGTTGAGGTGATCACCTTGCTGTTTTTGATTATCTGAAAGCCCTTCATAAACAGGCACCAACTTGCAGTCAGTGTGACCTCTTAAGTTTGAAACTCTGGTTACTCAGTGAGCTGCAGTCTAAGAGTAGATAAAAGCAGCAGCATTCTAGTAAAACAGCAGGTTTGTGCCTATCTAAGCACAACACCGAAATATTCGAGAACTCTTCAATGTATGCCCAACTGTCAATTTTAGTGAATCTTAGCATTAGACAAAGTTGAAATTGCTAAATAGAAGTGCAGAGTTAAAAAACACAAGACTAAATCAGTAACTGCTGTTTCTAAACCCCATCATTTAAAATACGTACCCCAAGTAGCAGAGGCGTAGAGAAGTAAGGGCTCTCTGTCTCTTCTGATCGAACAAAGGAACATTCAATAACCCCCTCCTTTCCATTCATTGCATCCACCAGAGAGAACACAAATCGAGCACCAGCATAGGCCATAGACAAGGTGGCAGATCCTGTAAAAGTTGAATCACTTTTAGAACAGATCATCTTTCAATCTATTTCTTTAGTATCAGAAGGCTTCTACACTGCTGTATTTACAGTGCTGCAGTGCCATTTACTTCAAACTCACAGCCACTTTGATAAATCACTGTGAAGCAATGTTTACTATCAGCAATTTTTCTTTTACCTCTTCAACCTTCCACCACCTCAGGGGTATGCATACATACTGTATACAGAAGGACAAAGACAGCATTCGTCGTACCTGAAATCCTCCCCTTATCATTCCTCATGCCTGCCTCATGTTTGCAAAGACAATTAAAGCAGCTAGATTTGTAACCAGCAGTTCATAATTCTGCATCACAGCTGTACATAAGAATAAATTGAAGGGTAGTACCTCCATTTAGTTGGTCAACAAGAAATTATTTAAAAGCCATAGCCAAAAAACCAACCTGCTCCTGCTTTAGCTTTGACAACTTCAGTGCCAGCTTCCTGAATTCTTCCTGTAAGCTTTTCCAGCTGATCCTGAGGAAAGTCCACTTTTGGTGTGCACTAAAATGGAAGAAAATGTTATTATCAGATACCAGGATCCTTCCAGATTCAGCATAACGCCACCCACATGGTGCTTTTTGTACAGCTGCTGTTGTTACAGGCAGTTTTTTCCCGGAAAAACAGTTACCCCAGCTTACAGATTGTGTGACCAGCTATGGAAGTTCACCAAAGCTTCTGGTTACAGTATGAATTATAACAGTAGTTATAATTCTTGAGCTAGTATGCTCAAGAACAATCCACAGCTTGACAAAAAGCCAAGGCTTACCATGGTTACTTGCTACCATGTACTTYGCACTAAACAGTTATCCTCCAAGCATGTAACAGGCCTTAGGAATTTCCAAAAGCCATCTACGAAATATCTGGGTCGCTGTGGCATTATGGAAGTCAAGGCACTCATATCACTCAATCACCATCAAAAAAACCAAACACACCCCTACACACACATATGCAATGCCAGCATATTTTAGCACCCACACTACTCATCAATTCCCATCCCAGAACTCCTTAGGGGAGAAAAATGAGCTATTTAAACCACCCAGAAGAGTTCAGATTTAGCTCATAAGCATTCAAAAGCCTGCATCTCATCTCAGAGGAAAAACATACACACAAAAGCAGGGATCGTCTCTGCTGTACCTTAGGAAGCTACGTGCCATGACCAAAGCACTTCACATCAACTGTTATGTACTGATGAGGAATACCATATAGTGTAATATCACACACTGTAGTTACTATGACCTACCTGAGAGATCAGAGGGATGATAGTCTTCCCCGCATGGCCACCAATAACTGGAACACTTACTCGAGCTGGATCTAAACCCTGAAGAAAACATGAAATTTCAGCTTCAGAAATATATGGATAAGAAAAAGCCACTATACTTCATTCTTTGCCCTAGGTATTTGGACATATCTATAATTCGATGCTACACAGGGCAAAAATTTCACAAGCAGTTACACTTCAGGGACAAAGCTAAATCTACAGTTTGACTCCATGTTACTCTGATGACTTTACACAATTATACTGCTATTAAGAGCAGTCAAGCTACTACACCTCCTAGTACTGCACAGAATCTCTTATAAGAGACAGCAAACACTTCGCTTGCAGTGACACACTACAGTTCAGCCTTCTCTGGTTGCACCAGCAGAGTTGAAAATGCCAACAGAATTAAGGCAAATATGTAGCTTGCTCACAGAGGACAGCTATGAAAAGGTCAAAATGTCTTGAACTTCATTTGCAAGATAGAAACCCTATCCCCAGGTTCATCTAAAGAAGGGAAAATGGGAAGTGTTGCCTTCACCTCTAGCTCTAAAGAAATTTGAGCTATTTCAGCTCTGTCTGGTGATTTAAAAAGGCATTTTGGATAGATCAAAAATAGACAGGCAGAAGAATAGATAGGCATCCCTCCTGCAGCATCCATTATTATGAACTACCTACCTTTAGCTCAGCCACAAAAGTGTTTGCTCTGACAATGTCCAGGGTTGTAACACCAAATATTCTGTTGGGATTATACACACTATGCTTTTTGAAGATTTCTGAAGTTATTGGGATGGTTGAATTTACCTATAAGCAAGAGTAAGTAAGCAATACATTAAAAAATGTGCAAAAATGCAGCCAATGCATTAACTGTACAAGCTAGTAAACAACCCAAAGCAAGCTTCGAGTCTAAAGTCTTCTGTAACCGGTTATTTCAATCTCTAAATTGAAGAACAATTTAGAGCCAGGTTGAAATAAGTCTTCCATTTTAAATAACCATCAAGACAGTAACTTGTTCCTTCACATTATAAAGACCCCCCCCATGAGCTAATGCTTCTATTCCAGCTAATAAACCAGTATGTATTATAAACATAGTCACCTAGATGTTGATGATATTAAGCATTTTTGTACCCAGGTTTAATCTAACTTCAATACGGCCCAAGACAAAATGGTCATGAGAATCAGAGTTTTAGGTTTTTTTTCTGCAAATACTCTATAAATCTTGAAGATCATAATCAGTAAAATACTACTGAATGTCATGACAGGAACGTGCAGGTTACTCGAATACTGCCAGCCTGAGTTTTCTTCTCTATATATTCAAGGTCTCCAGAACATGCTTACCGGGTTAGAAATAATGCAGATCATGGCCTCTGGACAGTGCTTTGCACAGGCAGACGTCAAATTAGCAACAATGCTAGCATTGGTGTTGAACAGGTCATCACGAGTCATACCTAAAACATACTCAGTTCAATATTTTAGTAAGCTATCCATAGTCCATTCTCAAGCAACTCAACCAAAAAGCATACTCTACTATAGACAGGGATACAACAACTTTGCCTTCTGGTTTGCTATATCCAGAAAACTCTCCAGCTGCAGTAATGAGGTAGCTCTTCTAGCTAAGAAAAGATTTCTGCCCTTTCAGAAGCAACTACCTCAGATGTTAATCGTCAGAACCTATTTCATCTAGGCAAATTAAGTACAGCATCACCATACTGACACTTATCAGTATCAGTGACATTCTCAGCAGCATAAATGCTCCTAGGTTGACTCCCCCACCTACTCTGAAGTCACCTCTACCACTACAGTCTGAACACTAATTGTCTTGTGCAAAGTATTATTAGCTATGTAAGTGCAATCTCTTATTTCCGTTGCAGCAACCACTTATCCATGAAAAACTGGGGATTAGGAACAGCTGGGAATGAAATCTAAACCTTCTTTACATTCCCAACAGACAATGAAAAACAGTAGAAATGGAACAGATCAGAGATGGTAGGAAGGCTTAAAAGCATTCAAAGATCCTCAGAATGGGTATCATACAACTAATGTGAAACAAATGGCTTATTTTTGTTCTGTTGAAAAATGAAACAAAGGATTAATTTTTGAACATAGTATTGTTTTATGCAAGAAATACCAGGGAAGTTCAAGATTACTCACAGCTTCTCTGAAATATCTTTGCATCTCGCTCTTACAGAGAAACTCCAGAAATCAAATTGATCTCCATTTTACAAGTGATCATTTAAGACAGAAGTTAACTGTGATCCCTGATACCACAGAAGGTCTAAGTCACTAGCAAACCACTCATATCCAAGTCAACATCAAGAACGTGTCTGTCCATAAAGCACCAGACAGAGCCCTATTTAAACAGTGCTGCTTCATTGAAGCCCTGGAGCTTTCAACGAGGAGAACATACCTGGTTTTCTAGGGACTCCTGCAGGAATCACTACAACATCACAACCCTTCAAACATTCTGGCAACTGCTCAGGTCCCAGGAAGCCTGGAATGGAAGACATTTAGGTATTATGATTTTACCAGTTATTAAATAAATCTAACAGTTGAAAATTAAAATTACACTTATGGCATCCAATTCCTTTTTTATTTTAGGCTTCAATTGAGACTTACACTCAAAAGCAAAGCAATAAGATCAGAAATGGACCCTAACTTATATTTTGTTGTTATTTGTTTCAAAATTTGCAGAATCCGAGTGTTGGAAACCTCACATTTATCTTTTTTGAAAATACTTGRTATCTCCTGTTATATATACTTGCTTTCTTAAGACCTTTGTTTGACACTATATAACACTTATAAAATTTAAAATTATAAAATTATATATATTTACATATATATATATAAAAAAGACAGGCAGACACATTCAAATAAAATTTCTCCTTTAAGAAATCTTCAAATCAAATGAAGATCAGAGGATTAAGTTTTCTTCGATTTCATCAGAACTTGTTAACCAACCCAGAAAAGTGTGTACAATTCATGTTGGCAAGTTCTCCCCTCCCACACACACACCTCCAAGAGTGCCAAGTCTATTTGTAGTCATAGTCAAAATTTTAAATTTAGGTTATGAATTTCTCTTCAATGGTGCAACTACATCTCCATACTTGTTGATCAAATCAACTAAGCCTTAGTTAGTCATGCACTGCTTAAGAAAAAGCTACTTAAATTGACACTATGTTTCAGGATCATGTAAGCATTCCCCTTCACAGGAAGCACAGCAAGGGGCATCCCTAAGGGTCATATCTGAAAACAGAATCACTTCACTGAACACAAATCATGTACAGCAGCTTGCAATACCTTTAACATGTGCTCTTGTCTCAATATGGCTGAGGTCAGCTGCAACACCTGGAGTGTGGGCAATATCATAGAGGCTGAGCCTGCTCACCAGCGGGCTGTTCTTCAGGAGAAGAGAAAGAGGCTGGCCAATCCCTCCAGAGGCCCCAAGCACTGCTACCTTAGCATTGTTCTGAGGGAAAAATAAGACAAGCATACTGAAGACATGTTTTGGTAGTTACTACTCAAGTGACCTTGGGGATTTCAACATGCTTTCTTTACTTTTAGTTCTATTTCTCAATTTCTTTATCAAGCAGTACGCAAACTAGATTGCCACTTAAGTAGTATGAAACTATCCTCCCCATGACTGCATCCGAAAAATCTTTGGAATTTATTGGTAAGMTATGTTAGAGAGAAATGGTGCAAGGGGGTTGTGTGTGGTTTTTTTTTTTTTAAATAAATCATCTGAGCCTCAAAAGGGAAGCAAAGCAAGACAAAGCACTCAAAAGGATCACCTTCCTTCAAGTAGGAATTGCTGCTTGAGGCTAGTACCTGCCACCCTGTGGAACGAGGTCTGATTTAGGGCAACATGTATTTTGCACTTTTTCCAGTTTTAGTTGCAGTATCAAAAAGTATGCCTTCCCATTTGGACAACTGTCCCTTTTGGATAACTTATGGGCTAGAAAAAAATAAACATTGCGCACACATGAAGAAAATGTACGCGCCTGAAAGATTCAAAATAGCACTCACAGCTACCTCAAGATTGAGGCCTTGAGAACATTAAGTGACTATAATTTCGAGCTTTGATCAAGTGTGGCTGAGAGGCACGTAAAAACTAACTCTGTAGTGTTCCACTGGTGAGACAATTTTACTCTAACATACTCTCTAGAAGAAAGTTATATTTCTTGAAAACTTTTACACATGGAGAGGAAGCCTTGCCAGATGAAAGTTACAGTAAAAGACTAGAATAGCCTTAAAACGCAATGCTGTGCCAAAGCAATGAAGAATCAGAGGCTACTGGGATGTGGTAATACAATTACCACTGATAAGGACCTTTTTAATCACCTTGTCTTGCTAGATAAAGTCATATTTGTTCCAAGTCCCTGCATGAACAGCTTAACTATACTGCTATGAAAGGAAATAAAATAAATTACCCAGAGCTAGATCAGCTTAACCTTAGTTCAGCTCTTTTGCTACTGCAATAAGTGTAATTTAGCAGAAATACTCTCCAAGGGAGAGTAAAGTCTACTGCTGGTCAYTGCTGTGCCCCACCAGGAATAGCTAGTGGGCTTAATAACCAATCCACAGTATTTATGACTGAGCTGACGCTAGGAGCTCAAAATCTCATTACTAATAAATATAACCCCAATCAATGTAACTACCTGAACCTTGCTTGCAAAGCTTATCTTTACAGCTATGACAACTCTGTCAAYCGCCATTGGCAAAGTATTTACTTTAGATGATAAAGAGGCCTAGAGCAGCATACTTTTTCCTGTATTATAAGTACTCACACACAACGGATTTCAGCACACTTAGGATTACCGTTAAACCCGAAACCCTCCAGCCCTAATTCTCAATGCCGTTTGAAAGCGCTGCCTCTTCTCAGGAGAGGCGTGAAGCGGGACATAACTCAGGTATCCCTCCCCGAGCAGCCACCCCTTCCCCGAGGGCTAACGCGTGGGGTTACGCCCGCCCTGGAGGAGGGCGCCGCTCGGAGGTGCCCGACGGCCCGGCTCGGCATGAGGCAGAGACGCGAGGTCACCCCGGCGCCCTCGGCCGGGGCGACCCAACAGCTCTGCCCCGCACCGCGCCACCCGGAGCGGCGGGGCCCAGCGGCCGCGGGGCCCACGGTCACGCCACGGCGARGGCCTCCGGCCGCCGCCCCGACCCTGCACGGCGGGGAGCCGGCCCCGAGCGGAGGGGCGGCCGGGCCCGYCGCCTACCTGGGCGGTGGTGGCGAGGCCCCGGCCGAGGGCGGCGGCCGCGGCTGCAGCGGGACGAGAGAGGCGGGAGAACATGGCGCGGCGGCTCCGGTGACTCCAACGACCTCGGCGGAACAGCGCCTGCGCGAGCCCTTCCTCCCACCTCTCGCGAGACCTGAGCGCGCGCTCCGCCCGCCCCCCCTCCGCCCTATTCGCGCACGTGTTCTCGCGAGAGGAGCGGCAACCTAGCAACCGGGCGGCGCGCCGGCGCCCCGCTTTGCCATGGCGACGGGCGGCGGGCGCAGGCCGCGGCCCCGCGCAGCGCCCGCCCGAAGGGGAACCCGCGGCCGCGTGTTAGCGGCCCGGCGCCGGCGAGCGGCTCCAGGCCTTGCGGGGGGCGACTTGCCCCGGGGCCGCCGAGCCAAGGGCGCATGGCGGGGCTGGAGCTCTGCGAGCCCACCGAGCTCTACAACCTCCTCAACCAGTACGCCGTGCTCTCCCGGCTCGCCGAGCCCCACTACCTCTGCTTGCTGGGTGAGGCGGCGGGAACGGCAGGACTGGGGGCTGCGGGGCGCGTCCGACTGGGCCCGGGTGAGAGCCGGCCTGGGCTCTCCGGGCCCTTCTGCCGGCCCGTTCCGGTGCCGCAGGCAGGCCCCGCTCGCTCTCCAGTCCCCTCTGCGCAGCACAAAGCAATGGTGCTGCCTGTTTGCAGCCACCAGCCTCTCGTGGCGGTCATCCCAGCAGCGGGAGCGTTGACTACGYGCAAATGAGGAGCTTTACTGCCTGCTGAAATTCTAGCTGTCGTTCAAACGGAATTTGGCATTCCTTCTCTAAACTGCTGTAGGGATAACTGTTCTCCGTTGTCACTCCTAGGGGTGACTGTTTTAGAGAGGGACATGACTTCTCGCCCATTTTGTAATGACTAGTGATAAGCATTTGCATCTTTCATAATGCCTATATATATATATATATATATATATATATAAGAATGCCAGGCACTGTGATATTAAATGTTTTGATCAGGGAATCAGCTGGTTCTGGAGTCAAGGCCAAGGTCTCTCTAATGCATCTCTCCCCAGACAGTCTGATCTCTGGGGTAGTCACAGAGACRGGGATATGGGAAGGCAGAGCAGGGCACAGCAGAACGGAGCACAAAACTTGCACTGTGAACGCTGTAGTGCAGCTGTTGTGTTGTGGCCCTAAAATGGTGGTATCACTTGGTGTTAGACATATTTTGAATCACCTCAGAGTTGTGGTTCATTAGTTCCATTTCATAAAGTCCCAGTTTCTAAGAAATAGAATCTGTTCATCTCTCCTTGGCATTGGTGCCTGAATGCCCATTGACTGGACTAGGAACAGGACTTCATCTTAAACATACCAAATAAGCCAGTTGTTCTCTCTTGGTTATTTTTTCAGATGCCCGTACTCAGCGTGAGTACGATGAGAGCCATATTATTACTGCACGCAAGATTGAACAGGTGAGGCAAGGTTACTGTTTGTTTAAGCCATCCCTGAACTTTAGCAGTAAACCAAAACTGGCTTAAAATGAAAGGGAATTATTCTAGTCTCTCCCCTGCCTGTGTCAAATGTTCCATTTCTACCACTGGGGGGGTGTTTTAACACAAGGAAGAAAAGGTATCTTCAGCAATCGAAAGGATTGGGACATGTAAGCTGAATATCAGGAAAAATATTGCACAAGACCTAACATATTGTAGTGTTGTCTCACAATGAACAGTGCAACATCTTTACCACTGAAGCTGATGAAGCAATCCAGAGTGGTTTACATAACTAGGTCTTTCAGAATAAAGTACAAATGCAGGCCCAAACCCATTCCGTAGTCACAGAGTAGTAACTTGTGAGATGTTTGTAGGGTTGATGCCACAAGAAAAATGGGGACTTGTTCTCCTGATAGAATTCTTACGTGATTTTGCTAGAGTCCTACAGGGGAATATCTTGTACCGGATTCAGAGGAGCTGGAGTGTGTCAGATACTGTGTTGTGTATGACTGCGAGACCAGCTCTTTGGATCTCTGTGATTATGAAAAAGAGGAGAGTGAAAAAGGTACGTCAGCTGGCTTGAAAGGCAGACTCTGCTGCTGCTTGTGAATCATGTCAGTCAAGACCTCGTTGCAGGATAGATACTCTTCACATTCCTCATTTACTTTTATGAGGTTATTTGGAAGAGATCCTGATTATGCTTAGTTTTGTTTGGGAAAAAAGGAACACCTGTGATATACTTCTATTTTCTTACTGAGTGTACTGYGTATGTTCTTAGGCTCCATAAATCCAGATTTTATTTCAAAGCTTCCTGGCAGGCCCAGTTTCCCATCTTTGGACTGATCCCTGCAAAGTTGTTCACTATATGTGAGGAGAAGATTCTTTTTTCACATTTCATTGAAATTTGCCTTGTCTAACTATTGCTTTTTAGGGGTCAGTGCTTCTTTAGAGATCGAAAATGCCGAGTCAAGTTCCTTATGTTCATTGAGTGAGTACTTTCTTCTAAGGGTTATTAAAAACATGTCATTTTATCATATTTAAAAGGAAGACTTAGCTTTAACAGGAATGGAGATTTGACGGAGTTCACTGAGAAGTGTGAAGAGCTGGAAACTCTTATCCATGTATTTGTCCAGTCTTCCTTGAAATATGTAGATGTTTAGCTTTCAAATGTTCTTTGGCAAGGGATTCTGCCATATGAAGAACCACTTCTTTCTGTTTGTTTGTTTTGACCCTGGCTTATAAACCCTTACCTTTATAAAAACTACTATAGTTTTAGCAAAGATTTACATCTAGGCCACACCCTGATTTCTGAGGGAAAAATCTGAGAGTGTAAGGTGAACAAATAAAGTGTGTTCATAAATGCTCAACAATGAGACATTGTCAAGGCAAGGTATGAAGAATCAGAAGCAGGTTTCATTGTGCTAATATGTTTCTAAAGTAGATATAGTTAGAGGCGCCCTGGATGGATCTCATGGGAAAAGGAGGGGGAGCAATCACCTCTCACATAATTTGCATCACTGACTGTAATGTTTAAAAAGTTGTGAAAATTTTGTCCAAGACACCTCCTTCTCTCCCTTTTGCTTAAAGCACACTAAAGTGGTAAAGAGCCTCCATAAAAATAAGATGATTAGTTTGAAACTAATAATACTGCCCTATTATTGGAACCTACTACAAGCATTTCCCAAAGAATAATGAGGAAGAAAAAAAAATATCTGGACCTATGAAACCAGGAGAGGAATAAAAGAGCTGAACAACAGCATGCCTTATTTTGCAGCAGTGATTAAAGAATAAGTCTAGYTTTTAATGAGGCTTTCTACAGACCATTAGATGAAATTCTAAGCCCAGTGAAATCAAAAGAAGTTTTCTGTCAGTGTCAGTGGCCCAGATTTAACCCCAGATGCTGATGGAGACACTCTAAAGATGTCGTGGCAAATAGCTTTTTGATCTCAATAGATGCTGAGGAAGGAACTGCTGTCCGATATGGCAGAGACTTAGAACAGTTCACCCGCCACCCTGTGCTCATCCTGAGGGGAGGATA
Organism: Rhea americana; assembly: GCF_003343005.1. Lineage (NCBI taxonomy): Eukaryota > Metazoa > Chordata > Aves > Rheiformes > Rheidae > Rhea > Rhea americana. Next base: position 2,365,461 of record NW_028185162.1, read on the forward strand.
CAAGCGTTTTTCAGCTTGCTATCATTTTCTGAGGACTCAGAAGTTATTCTGGATGCCTCAGGTGAGATCAGACTTTAATTTCCAAGTAGAAAACATTAACATTTATATTCAACTGATGATGACTAATGAATTCAAGTTAAATGATGTTGTGAACCTGATACCAGAGTAATTTCAAACAAAGGAATTAAATGTAATTTGAGTTACTCTGCCTGCCCTAAGTCATACCACTAATGCTTTTACAGCTACATTTTTTGTTTTTTCCTCTTTTATTGCATGGAAAAAAAGCTCATGAAAACAAACTGGGAAGCTTTCTCCAATAACATCTAGACTGGCCTGTTGGAGAGTACTGATAACTAAACAAACAGTATGGAATGATAAAAAAGCAGGTTCCTCTTTAAACTCTTTTACATATAGTTATCTGAGATATTACAGAAGTAAATGTTTTCAGACAGAAGTACAATTTCTCTTAAACAATGCATCCCGTGTCTATAAAGCTTTTTATCTGGAAGGATCACAAAGCATACTTGTTGGTGCATTGTTTCAACAGTCTCAGAAAGAAAACAGCCATCCACTGAAACTTTGGCATCCTAATAATTTGGTTTTGTCAACAAACATTRATGTATTGAGCTTATTAAAAGCAATTACCCTCATTTCACATCTAGGACAGTATACAAAAAGGAGCACATTTAAAGGGCACTATAAGGCAGAGGACATGTCATTGCAGCATGTCTTTCATATTCGTTAGTCATATTACTTCACATCTGGTTCAAATGAAAAAGCCCATGACGTGGTGCTGTCCTCTGGGATGTTCCAATGCAGAAGAAAATCAATTCACTTTGTGCTTCTTTATGAGGGGTAGCAAACTGCTAAACTTCCCCACTAGATTCAGTTGGATACAGAATATTTCCTTGCCACTCAGTTTAGGCTGCTGTTCTTTGCCTTAACCTATTGAAATGCTATTTTGTTCTGCTGTAGCTTTAGCTCAGTTTCTGCTATGGCTATAGAGGCACAGTCAGCTACTGAGTGTTTTTTACTTCTCTTGGCACACTTATATGCTTTTATTCTCAGCCCTCATGCTGCACAAATCAGAAGTAGCTGTGGACTTGTTATGTTGCACCATCTCACACCTGCAGCTCTGTCAGGCGGCAGATGATTTCACTGAGCCTTGCAGATAGTAACCAGAAAACGACGACTCCGTTACACCGCAGTCCTTCCATGCATTATAAAAAATATATTCTGCCTCCTGCTTAGCAGTTATTTTAAGTAATGCCACAATGGCAGCAATTCTGTTAATTGTTCTCTACAAATCTAGCAAAGACTCCAGTATTTCAGAACGTTCAGATGATTAAATGAATCATTATACTAGAATGTGTCATAGGCTGCTGACTAAGCTTGTGTTCGTTTCTTCACATGACTTCAGTTTAAGAACTTACGAAGCTAATAGGAACAAATAAGCTTTCTAAACCGAGCCTATGGCTTCTCTCCTACAGGAACTAGRCAACTTGCAGCCATACCCTGTAGAGATACTGCCTGCAAAGTTATATATGGGCAATTTCAAGCAGGCCTGTGACCAACAAATTCTGAAGCATTTGAAGATAAAAGCACAAGTCAACATCTCTGAGCAGCATGCAGCGTTGTAAGTTAAGCAGTCCAAGTGTATTCTCATCAATGTCTCTGCATGTGGAAAAAGTGAGGTGGCACAGCATCAGAGGCCATTCACAGAGGACTGTGTAAGCTTTCCAGGCATCCTCTGCATTTTCAGTCAATGAGATTCACATACTATTTCATGCTCATTTTCCTGATCTCCAGAGTTTGCATAGCAGCAATGCATTTCTACAGCTGTCTACCATGACTGGGTGAGAGAAGGACTGGGAGGCCCTTGGCAGAGTGAGTCCATCACATAGTACCATCCTTCAGAAAGAAACTATGTCCTTGACTACGTTTTAGGACAAAATCTCACAAACCATGTAAAAGCTAAATCACTGATGTTTCACATTGTTCTTCCTTCCTTTCCTACATCTGTCCATTACCATACAGCTCAGTCAGCAGGCCACGGCATTTCTCAAAGTGGTGACCAAATCAGAAGAAGCAATAAATCCAGCTATCTACCTCAGGACATGTACTAGAAGATATTTCTCATGTCTTTGGCTCCAGAGGAAAGCATCAAAAGTCTCTTGACTTTTGGGTAATCTTCCCATACCCTTTACATGACATGCTTTCATGTCTCAGATTCCTCACCAATATTTTGCTCTCTTAGCTCTCTGCATTGAGTTCCCTTGAGTTTTTGGAAGGAGGATGATGCTGTCATGGAAAACTGTATGAAGTGAATCGGGAAACTGTTCACAGAACTGACAAAATGCATGTTTTGAAATGTTATCTTGCTTTCACTTCATCTGATTTCATTTAGCGCTCAGATAAAGCAAGCTCTATGGTGAAGTTAAGACATCAGTGCTGATACCTTGTGGAATGGAAAATCAATAACCAAACTGTTTGATTCTGTATTATCAGCACCTTGCTGTCTTACCACAACAAATACCTTATCATAATGTTACTGATGATGATGAAAAACTGACACGTATAACAGCAAAAACAAAATTTATCAAATATTTTTGTAAAGTGGCTTCACTGGTCCATGTAATGCTGTGTTCTCTTTTTTTAGGTTTGCAGAAGACAAGCTCCTCCATATATCTGTTCCAGACTCTCACAATGCAGATCTTTTCTCGTCCTTTTCCMCCATTTGTCATTTCATAGGTGAGTTGTTCCTGATCTGAAATTCCTGAGATATTGTTTACTCTCAGATATTAAATGGGAGCGACCACAATTCGCTCAAACGGGAAGCTCAGACAGCAGGGTCACAATCTTTCAAGATCAGCATACTCCCAGGCAAGCCTACACCCTAATGGATACAAGAGCTGCTTTAATAACCATCCTGATGAAGGGAGGGGAGATATTAAAAGCCATCTGATACTCATTTTAAGCAATACCTCACTCTGTGATAGTAGTGAGCTTTTCAATAGATACGTGAAGGCTTTGCTGTGGGATATCTACCAGGGCTTTATAGGATTCCCTCCTTTTCCTTTGTTTCTAAATATAACCCTTTGATTCTTACCAGCCCAAATCTTCAACCACCAGAGCTTCATTTGAATAGCAATGTGACACACATTGGAGAACTTACCACAAGAAGCTGCTAATCCTTGTGGTTTGCAGTGCAGAGACAGTGTGGCGGCTAGGGAGACTTTCAGGTGGGACAGCATGCATATGCTGACAAACCTGCCTTCAGCTCATTACATCAGAGAGGGCAAGGAAAAACATATCTTCCAGCTGCATGCCTGCAGCAGCACATCAGACAGTTGCTGCAAGTCCATCCTGTRATTGTGTGCAACCATATCATTATTCACACTTATGAAATAGCACCTGCCACAGACAAAGGCCCGACTGTGCTGAGTGTTGTATAGATCCAGAGCCAAAAAACCCACCCTATCCCCAAAGACATTATAATCCAAGTATAAAATAAGAAATGACAACTGGATACAAACAAGGAAATAATATTTGAGGATGTATTTTTCAGTCCTAAATYGAATTTTATGACTAGCATGCACTGAAACCCACATGTAGATGCCCACTTACTTGTCTTTCAATTTTCCCTGGTTCTATTCCCAGTAGTATTTCAGAAGAAAGTCTCTTTCTCACATCAGTATGTAGAGATTTCCAAAACAGACTGAGAGTTTATTAGCTGTAATCCTTGTGAAAAGGTATGCTGTTTTCTTGAGAGTCTATAGTAGATTATTTAAAGTGGAACAATTCTGGATGAACACTAGACTAAAGCTCCCCACATATCCTCAGAGGAGGGGAGGTGAGCTCATGTCAGGTATTTGTCAGAGTGAGGCAATTTCCACCCACAGAACTTAGAACAGAACTGGTATTTTGTCATAGAGAAATTCAGAAAATTCTAAGAAACTCAGAAAATTCTATTTTAGCATTTGAAAGAAAACCAACCTCTGGACAGCAGTAAAAGAAGAGGCTTTCCCCTACAAGTTCTAGAGTGCAATTGTTAGTATTCTATATCATGCTGTCTGCTCTGGAGAGGGAGGGGAAAAGTTCAAAAGCTTATTAATAAAATACAGAACTTATCAGGCATAGGTGGCGGAGGTGATGTGGTCAGGAGTGAGTGACAACATTCTCTTAAAACCAAGTGGTGATCTGTTGAAAATTAGTTTGTTAATTTTAGTAATTTTCACTTGCAAATATCCACAGCAATAAAAACACCCCCCAAGCCCAGCATGTGTATGTTTTCTGCTGGTGATCCCCACAGAGGGATAAGGTACATGGAGTCCTAAGTTTCTTCCAGCTTGAGAGCTGATTCTTTCAGTTTGAGCAGAGRACACTAATAAGACATTTCTGGTGCATTCATCAGAAATTTTGTTATCTTCAAACCTGTCTGGGAAGAGTGTGGGTAGCTGATTTGATGCTGACAACAGCTGATCCGTCATCATAGGCCACTTTCATCATAGTTACTTGACATAAAGGTGAAGCTGATCCATCTTGAAGCGTTGGCTGGTCATTAACATTTGATTCTGCTCTTCAAAGACAAATGCTTACAGAACCCTGAACTGGCAGTGCCTATCTGTTCCTGTCAGGGTTCATGAGGGCTCCCGTCTCTCAGGCTAGTAATCTGTCAGCTTTTGCTGAATTTACTTTACAATTGGAAGTTTGATTTCTTGTATCACTAATTTGGCATTTCTTTTTTCAGATGCTCAGTTGAATTATGGAGCAGTGCTGGTGTTCTCTAGCCTGGGGATAAGCCGGAGCAGCACAGTAATCATGGCCTATCTTATGCATTCCTCACAATTTTCCCTGAAGGTACATCACTTTCATACTTCCCAAAGATGCCGGCTGGATCTGTAGTTTATTTCTGTTCCTGAAGTCTTCCTCATGAGGAATAAATTATCTCTGCTTTCATACGAACTGTCTACTTGATAATGTAATAGTTTCTATTAGATCAGACTGTGTCTTACTCATACCATTAAAAATAGGCTTGGGTATGATTTTTGGATTTGTGACTTCTTACTCTAGCGTCTATGATATTCTTGTATTTCCTTGCTTAGCAGGGCCACAAAAATAATACAGTGGTTACAGATTTTAGGGATTCTGCTCTCCTGGATCTGAGAAAGAGACTATTTGGAAGCTACTTGAGTTGATCCCATCTCTTATTACCATAGGGTTACAGGGAGGTTCAGACTCCAGTGCTTACAGAGCTCTGACTTAACCACTGGGCTCATCAGCACTGACTTCTTCAGAAAACCTAGTTTATTTCCCCAGAAGCAATCCMCTCCCACTGATACTACTGTAGGGAAATCTGCAATGGGATAATACTAGACCAGGAGGGATCTACAGGTTAAAGGGCCAGTACCTTCCATGCTGTAGCTCTGAATTACGTAAGAAAAGTAATGAAGCTTGAGAATTACCCRGCTGTGTACTAGACTGGCTGCCTTTGCCGGATACAAGCCCTTTTTCACATTCAGGGCCTACAACATACAGGCACTGTGCTGTTAAAGGCAATGTCTTGTGGTGTTTGCTTAGCACAGACCAGGTTAGTATTGTCTGATCAACGGGAATTGAAAGAAGATTTCTTAAAAATCTTGTCCTTATTTGGAAAGTGTTTTCTTCTGCAGGAGCTTGAAAGCTTTCAATAAAGTTGGGCATGTACCTAATCATTTAATTGATTTTGTGCAAACATTTGCAACATAAGAGGAATTTGCTTACTATCAGTGTGTGCCAAAGGGTAATTTCAGATTGAGTGTGCCACCAGGGCACTAGATAGTATCTGGCCTCTGCTGCTAATGTTGGGTGTGAATGCACCTGCAGACTGATAGCCATTCCCTTGCTGTTTGCCCCTGCATGCTGAATTATTGGAGGTGCTTTCAGCTGCAGTGCAAAAGTCAAAAGCTGATCCTTGCAACTTCTCTCAGTTGAGAGCAACAGGTTGGTCCTGACATCTTGCCAAATCCAATTTAAAAAAAGAGAGAGAGAAAGAAGGGAACACCATAGCAGCATCTTGTCGCTGGCCTGGGTATTGTTTACAGTGCTGAGTTGGCAAAGCTTTCCTGGGGGATTATCCTGGTAGACAAATTTGTTTGTTGCAGACTGAAGCAGTGCAACAGACGCCTGTGTGATCCTTCACCCATTCACCCAATGTAGGCAAAGATCTCTGAAAGTTTTTAGTATGGCTCCAGGACTCCCAAAGACATGGATATTGCAAAAGAAAGGCACATTTGGGGTGTACAGCCCCTTATTCAATTAATAATTGATGTGTGAGTAGATCTATTGAGTTTAGAGGAACTACAGAAATCCATACCAGGGCTCAGAACAGTAAATACTGGATGATCAGCAGCAGAGCCTGTAGAATCACTGAGATTAGAAAAACAAACTAACGGAGCACAATCTTTTAACCTTTGGTCTCATTACACTTAAGCAATCCTCTGATTGCTCGGGGAACTCGGTTTTGTAAGTCAGGAGATGGGCGCTRCTCGGAAACCCAAGGATATAGCTGGAGCAAAGTGGAGTGCTGCCAGTGGACAWGCCATGTGTAGCAGAGTTCTAGCTGATTACATGAAGCTAATAAATAATGCAGATGGCTGTAGTTAACACAGTGGGATAACTGGACGGCTTCCCAGCTACTCTGCCACATCAGGTCACACCAATCCAGAAACACGATAACTTTTTCTGCTTAGCTGTAGACAGCTGATACTTCAATACTTCATTTATCATTCATGGAAGAAATAGCATTTTAATATAGCCTGTGAAGGAAATCCAGGACTGCATCACTCCTTCTCTGTAAAATARTGCAAGATATGTAGCAGGTAAAGAGAGAGCCCTGAGCTGTTCTCATATCCAGGAGAGCAGGTTATAAGGACGAAAGGCTCCTCTGAAGTTCTTATCTGGATCCAGGCTGTCCCTACTTTGGTAGCCCATGTCCTTATCTACAGATTCCTGCTATCCAACATGTAATACCAAGRAAATAAATACAAAGCTGTGTAACTCACAAGCATAGCTGCTTAGTATAAATACATGARGTTTGTTTGCAGTTCAAATTCCTAACACTTCTTTTCTTCCTTTTTGTTTGCAGGAAGCTTGGAAATAYGTTCAGAAATGCAAAACAAACATGAGACCAAACCGGGGCTTTGTGAAACAGCTTTCAGACTGGGAGACCCAAATCTTTGGGACAACAATCACAAATATCTCTGAACCAAATTATTGACAGGCTGCAAAGAGAACATCCGGCAGGGAAAGATGTTTTCCTGTTCATGCCAACATCTGATTTGTAGGTAGAAGATGACTTGAACTGTGTTTGAAAAACATCCTAACGTTATGGAATAGTTTTCATCTTTAGCATGTATCACTTGGGTCAAGTTGTGGAGACATTAGGGAAACTTACTTGTGCTGCTGAAGGTGGTAGTTTGGGGAAAGCACGGCCAGAAGGATGTGGCCCCTTAATGTACTACTTGTCTCTTTCATAAGCTAAGGTGGTTATTATAATCACATTATCAGCCATGCTCATTACCCCAGCTATGGAGAAATCATTAGGACTATCTCTGAGAAAAAGTTTATTGATCCATAGTGAGCAATGTTATTTGAGAGTTGGACTACACTCACTTCCAGCCTGGAGAGATAAAGACAGAATTTCCTCATTTCAGAAGTTCCTCCATTCTGAACGTATCTTCTCAGGTACTAACAGACACCAGGACCCAGGAACAGCCTCTTGCAGACTTGTGGATTTGGTTGTGCTGGGCCAGTCCATCTATCAAGACCTCGTACATGCCTTCCATTTACCTCCTTCTAATACAGTAACCTAACTTTTTTGCACGGCAGAGAATTTTGAAGCATCTATTCTGCTACACACAATCTAAATTCAATACTGTCCTGCCTTTTAGCACTGTAAATTCTGTGTATTGACACCTCAAAATAAAACATTRCAGCAAATTCTTAAGGGGTCTCATTGCACTCTGCTAAGAATTTAACTGTCCTTCATTTTAGATCTTCTCCTGAAATTTGAAAGTCAAATATGCCCAGTTGGGGACAGAATTAGTCAGTCCTTACCTTTTTGTTAATGAATTTTGAACATTAGCTATCCCAGACTGCTGAAAAGTGCAAGCTCTGGGAGAGGGAACCCATCCTGCAAACTTCAGCAGAGCCTTTATCTGCCGTGCACCTACTGCAGTGGGATCTGGGAAGACGTGTATTACTTCTGTCCTTCCCCGTTCCAGAGGTGCTGTTCGGGATGCAAAGCACCACCGCTGTCACCTAACACGACTCTCCATTCGTGCAGCTCCCGCACGGCCTGGATCGGGCCCCCAGCAGGGCCTCGGCGGCAGGGCGCCCCCGCACGCGCCGCGCGCCCAGCTCGGGGCTGGGATCCCGCTCCGCGCCGCGGGCTCTCGGGACACTGCGGTGCGCTCCCGGCGCACAGCCGCAAGGAGGGCGGGGGCGCTTCCGACGTGGCCGTGCGGCCCCACGAGCGGGGCGGGCGGGCGGGCGGGCGGCGTTCCCGCGGTGGCGCCTCCTACGTTGGGAATTCCAACCGGCGAATTCCCTGCGGGAGAGGCAGGAGGAGAGCGCCCCAAAGCGCCCCAAAGCGCCCCAAAGCGCCCCAAAGCAGGCGGGTTCCAGCGGGGCTCCGCG
>NW_028185162.1:2374824-2417749 GCF_003343005.1 Rhea americana
CGCTCCCTGCCGCCTTGTCGCACCTCCGGACCCGGATCCAGCGGAGCGGAGCCGCCCGGGAATCGAGGTCGCAGCGCAGCAGCGTGGCCTCTCCGCAGCGGCAGCCTCCTGGCCGGCCCGCCCGGCTGGGCGCCCTCCTGCCGCCGCCTCCGGGCGGGAGACTGCCCGGTGCTGCCCTGCGCCGGGGGCGCCGGCTGCAGGGGACGGGCTCGGGCCGCTGCGGCTCTCGCGGCGTGCTGGAGGGTGAGCAGAGCCCGCCGCGTTATCGGGGACGTTGCCGCCTGCCTTGTGTAATCCCGGCGCGCTGGCTGCCTGGAGGACGAGTGGGCAGGGCTCAGCTCGGACGCGGGTCACCCGAGGGGAGAGGTTAGCGACGCGTCCCCTCCCTCGGTACCTCGTTGCAGGTCGTCAGGGCATTCGGTTTCCCTGCAGCAGTTTCTGCTTCTCCCCCCTCCCTGGCAGGAGGGGGCGAAGCGGATGTTGTTGCCCACAYGCGCTGCAGCTGTGCCCTGATTTGGGGCAAGGGAGGCTTTGAGAAACCCGCTGTTGCTCCATAGGGGTTGCGTGGATGTACCAGACTGCCCGCTCTGAGCCCTGCGTGCCTTCAGAAAGGGCAGCCTGGTCCCAGTTTGGCTCCCGGTCCGGACTGCACACTAGACCGGGTGCGGAGCCTCTAATGGAGCCGTGGAGAGAGCAACGGTACCAAACACTGCTTGCCCTTAGTTAGCTCCAGGGCCGAGAGCAACAGAAGCAGGTGACTTCAGATGGGAGCAAGGAAGTTTGATTGTCAAGCAGGGGACAGCCTGCCATGAACAGGGCACATCAATCACTGCTGGGGAAGCTGGGCGTATGTGGGATCTATTCCCACTCTGTTGCTGCTGTGCTGCCTGCCATGGAAGGGAGAACAAGTTTTTTCTCTGCTCTGCACCTCGGTTTCACCTTTCTCCTTTAGGAATGGCTTTGAGATCTGCTGATAAAGTGCTTGATAAGAACTGGAGAGACGAAAACTGTGCAAACCTCAAGGTCTAGTCCAAGGGTGGTTGTGAGCAGCAGAATTTAATTTCTCTAGAAGAGGTGATATTCAGGCCGCCTGTGGTTAAAGCGAGGTTGTTTTCAGCTGACTTTCACAAGAAGGAGTGTTGACACAGTGTGGTCTCCCCTTTCCTTTCTAAATATAGAGGAAGAATGGCATCTAGGGTTACACAGGTGCAGTTGGGTTACTGTGGCACATGGAGCTGGGCAGTTGACCTTAACCCTGCTGTAAGTTCCTTTAGTGTTTCCTATTGACTAGCTCCTTCCACCGTCCCACCCAGCACCTAGCTGGGTGCTCCGGATGGATCCTCAGAGGCGCTGAGTCAATGAAGACAGCATAAGGCCTGGACAGCTATGCCCTCTGAGCAGAGAAAGGAAGAGACATTTCCTATATTGTGCCTGGCAGCAGCAGTTAGAGCCTCTTCTCTCCAGGTCAACTTTGCTTTGGTTATAACCCAAGCTCCAGCTCACCTCGTGGCTGCAGGGAGCACTTCTGAATCTTTCACTTCCCTTTTGCTGCAGCTGGTGATTTCACAGCTGTGGGAGCACCCCCCAGGGCAAGCCTGTGCTGTCAGCTGGGCTTTTGCAGCCTGGAGCTTGAGGCTGGCTGAGTGCGCAGGCCTGCAGGCACATGGTGGTATGGTCAGACACAAGACTTGCTGCTCCTCAGCTGCATGTGAGCATGCCAGTGTGTCTGCCTGGTAGATAACTTGCTAGGAACTGGAGATGGGTTTCCTCAACTGCGGCTTCTGCCCTCACTGAGRCGAGAACAGTTCCAAGGTGCCCAAATGCATGCCCAGTTGAGCCTGGCCTTCTGACTACGGTTTCTAACCACCCTTTCTATTACCCAACCTCTTGTACAGTTGAATTACAGGAGATTTCTAAGAGATGCATCATTTTCCTATATCATATTCAGTTTTCTACCAAGGATGTTTCTGAGCAGCAACAGAGCAGTCAGTGCTGATCTAGCACAAGCTGGTCTTAGCAGGCCTATAACACTAAGGTGCCAAAGAGGACAAGGGCTGGAGTAGACGGACAAAGCCTTGTGTCTCTGGGGCCTTCCAGGAGTGCTGGCTGTGTGAGATGGGAGGGTGCCAGGTGCTCTGCAGAAGACCCAAGGATGGCAACTGCTGGGCACCTAGCTYGGCCTCATGTGAAGCTGAAGACAGCAGTAACAGGTGCCGATTTCTCATTCCCAGGATAACCACAAGCTGTACAAGCAGAAACTTGAGGAGCTGACCAAGCTCCAGGATGGGATCTCCAGCGCCATTGCACGGCAGAAGAAGAGGCTGAAGGAGCTGTCTCTGTCCCTAAAAAAGTAAGCTGGTGCCCTGTGACAGCCCCTAAAGCCATGGCAGGGGTGAATCAGGAGAGGGGAGCAGCAAGGACAGAGCTCTTCTAAMAGCACTTGCTCCACTATACATGTTACCGCAGCCTCACTGATAGCAGGTCTGGACTTGACGCAGGCAGATCTTCCTTGGGCTTTCCTTTCCTTTGTCCTGATTTGTGCCTTGCATCCTGGTCAAAGCTTGTAAGGCCTTTACAGAGTGCTTGAATCTAATCCCTTCCTACCCAAAGCGCTCTCCACTGCTGTTCAAGGGCTAGAAGATGTGGCAGTTTCCTCTCACTTTCATTCCTGTTTCCTCTCCTTGAAGCAACACCCCAGACTGACAGATAGGAGCTAATTCTGGAGATGGAGTTGCAGACTTGTCCTCAGCTCATCTTTCCTCACCCTAGGGTGCCCTTGTCTGAGACAGTCACATACCAAGTGTGAGCATGTGTTGCTTTCGTCACAGCAGCTGTCCTGACACCAATGCCTATGATTCCTCCCTAGGTGCAAGGCCCATGTGAGTCCTGAAGAGGAGGAGTCCATCCAAGAGACTCAGAGCCTGATAAAAGAGAGGCAGAATGTCTTCTTTGAGATGGAGGCCTATCTACCAAAGAAGAATGGGTAAGAGGTTCCTCATGTCTGGGTGGTGATGGTCCCTGCCAGAGGGAGTCAAGACTGCCAGGGCCTTGTGATGCCAAGGTGCTGCCATGGCTGCCCCCTGTCAGAGTAGCTCCTGGGAAAATAAACAGCTGGAAGATAGCTGCAGGCCTCAGGAGTGTTCCACAGGGCCAGATCCTTCCCCTCACCATTGGAGAAGGCTTTAGTTTCACAAGGGTGAAAGCTTTGGTGAGGTGAAGGACAAAGTCCCTGAGAGAAGGTCACTGCTGAAACACCACTCCCTTCCATCCATGTGCCTGTAGCTGTAAAGCTGCAAGGCACAAACCTGCTTGTGCTCCTGCTCTCAGCTGGTGTCACCGCTCAGCACAGGCCCTCTGGGAGGGTGCCTGGGCAGGAGCCAGGCTGATGCTCTGCAGAGCTGCCCTTGTCCCCTGCCTTTGGTGCCTGCCTGCACTCATTCCTGGCGCTCACAGCCTTTACTCACCCTTGAACTGTGGCTGTGCTCTGAGGGAGCCCCGGTGAACACTTCCGTGCCTGCCGGAGAYGGGGACTGTGCCCTTCCTGCATGCCCTTGGGACAAAATGCCAGGGTGTTTGTGCCAGTCACGCTGCCTGGCAGCTCCAACTGGAAAACAGCTGGGTGCTCATTCCCCTGGTGTCACTGCAGAGCATCAAGRGTGCTGGGCTGGCCGTCACCAGCACACAAGCAGTGGGGAAATGTGTGACAGCTCTGTCATGCCTTCACAGCACGACTGCCAGGCACCCAGCCAGCTCTTGGGAGATGTCTGTCCTAATGCCTCTGCTCTCTCTCCAGGTTGTACTTGAGTCTGGTGCTTGGGAACGTGAACGTCACACTGCTCAGCAAGCAGGCTAAGTATGGCCCTCTCGTCACTGCTGTCATGTGCTTTGAGGTGGTTTGGGATCTCCCTGTCACCAGGAAACAGTAACTCTTCCCARGCTGAACTGCAGCTCGTGATTACAGCATGCACAGATGTGTGGCTGCTTGATGTACCTTGCGCAGATCCCTTTCCAGGGCTGTCTAGTTCTTTATTTCYCAGAATCAACCCAGTTTTCAATTCCCTCTTAGATTCCTGGAACCCAGCTGGGACCRTTAGCTCTAACAAGCCAAATAGGACCTTCCAACAAAGTCCTGGCCTCCCCATGAAGATGTCCTCTCTGTCCTTTTGGYCACCCACCAAGTTGGCATGACTGTAGGGCTGCTTGAATGTGTCTCACCTGCATGAAAGCAGAGTAGTTTGCTCTCCTCTCAGAAGTGCCCAGGGGATGAGGGTTTTCCTGAACATGTCTTAGAGCCACTTTGCAGACCTTTGTCCAGCCTGTTGGGATGGGAGGATGCAGACCTCCAGCCTTGCTCCCAGCCTGTCCTTCTCCTTCCCTGTAGGTTTGCGTATAAAGACGAGTATGAGAAGTTCAAACTCTACCTCACCATTATCCTGCTCATCGTGTCCTCCTCCTGTCGGTTCCTCTTCAACTCCAGGTGAGTCTGGCTTGGACGCTCTCCCAAAGTGCCAGGCAGAGATCTCCTCCCAGGGCCTTCATGTTCTCATTTCTGGTTCTGAATGACCCATAACAACACTACAACTTAAAAGCCATAGCTGAACTGGAAATCCTGACAAAGTAAATGGCTAATCGGGTCTCATCAGCTCAGCCACTGCTCCTGGAGGTGCAGTAGCYTTTGTGGCTAGTGCGACCTAAATGATGGTGGTAGATGGTGTGAGAAGCACCCCTCTGTGCCCAAGTCTGTTCAGGGCACCCTACTGGGTGGTTAAGTGCCTCTAGCAATTGCTGACTTGGTGCCTGCACCCAGCAACCCTGTGGGCCAYGGTGCTACTGCCTCCTTTTCACCCTTGCTTTGCTCTGTGCCAGGGTGACAGACGCTGTGTTTAACTTCCTCCTGGTGTGGTACTACTGCACCCTCACCATCCGGGAGAGCATCTTGATCAACAATGGATCCAAGTGAGTCCTTCAGGTGCCCAGGGAGGGCGGCTGGGAGGGGTGCATGCAGTGAGTTAGTTYTTCTCTACAAGGGGGAGTACAAACCCATTGCATAGACCTATGCTTACCAAGGGAGTGGCTGCAAGAACCTCCTACTCAGGGTGTGTGGCAAACCCTGGTAATCAGCTGTATGGTTTGCCCTGGCCCTTACAAGGTAGCTGCTGGGGTAGGAGGGCTGGATGAACCTGCAGGTGGCTAGGAGGTGAAGCAGCAGTCAAAACTGCCCCGGCCCCTGGGTACCACCTGGACTGGAGGCCTGCCCCATGCACAGCTACTTTGTAACCACCCCTGCTCCTTGCTCTGCCCTGGGAGTTGGAGAGCACTGACAGCTTTCCTAGCTCCGCTTGCTTGATGTGTGTTTGGACCTTGATTCATGACCTCCTTGCCTTTTGTCTGACTTCTAGAATCAAAGGCTGGTGGGTTTTCCATCACTACGTCTCCACTTTCCTCTCAGGTGTCATGCTGACTTGGTAAGTCTGTGTGYCCTTATCTCCTGCCTAGATGTTCCCAGCAGGCCCTGCTTTTCTCACCTCCTTTGTGATATGGAGATAGCTSTTGGTTGTAGAGACCCCAGCCTGTACAGGCTGCAGCCAGCTCAGATGAAGAGGACTTGCTGTAGGTGCCATAATCCATAGCCATATTTGTGCTCGCTGGACCTTGTGGTGTAACAGTCTACTTCATGCATTCCTTGCTAGGCCCAAGTACCCCAAACCAAAACAGCCATCAGCACCTTTTTAAGACAGGCAGCACCCAGCTGGTCAGGGAACACAGTCCCTTGTGTTGCAGTTCTTGTCCAAGGACTACTGCAGTGTTTTCCTGACTGCTGTGCTCGCAGCCCCTCATTTTTTGGCTTCCCAAACCATGCCTGAGACTGGACACCATCCCTCTGAGTTGCTGCACATATCTTCCAATGAGGTGTTCCATAACYGCAGTGAATCAGACGGGTTGCAGTGTGGTGCCTGGCTTCAGGGAGTCCCCCTGTTTTGGTGGGAGCTGGGGTGAGCCAGCGATGCTACTACCCCAGCTGTGGGGCAGGCAAGGCTGGCTGTACCTCTTGACTCAGCCTCACATTTCTCAACCATCATCATCTCTCCTCAGGCCAGATGGGCTCATGTACCAGATGTTTAGAAACCAGTTCCTCTCCTTCTCCATGTATCAGAGTAAGTGCTGGGACAGTGGGTTGGGACCTATCCGCAGGCAGCCTCCAATGCCAAGCTTGCCTGGCTCTGGAGTCACGTGAAGAACTGGCTGTAATTGCTCACAGCTCTCTGCTTGTCTGGGTTTTCCCATGGCCTTTTTCCTGCCCTCCACCTCCATGGGGCTAGGACCATCTTTGTGCACAGAGTGACCCCAGAGCTGGRCTGATGTTGGGGCTGAGAGCTGTGGGCCTGCATCCTAGCACTTCCTGAGCTCAGCTGCTTTCTCCCTGCAGGTTTTGTGCAGTTCCTCCAGTACTACTATCAGAGCGGGTGCTTGTATCGGCTCCGAGCACTGGGCGAGAGGCACAACATGGATCTCACTGTGGGTAAGCTGGGATCTTCCCTTAATGGTTGTCCCAGTCCAACTGGACCTGCCTTGGCCTCTGCTCCTATGGCTGTTGAGAGCCTCCCTCCCAGCAYCAGACATGGCGTTAAGTTAAATAGGAGCTGTGGCATCTGTTAAAGGCAAGGGTGGCTACCTCAGGACACAGAGTACCAGTGAGAGRTGTGGCTCCTGGTATTTGAGCTTCCCCCAGGAAACTGCTTTACAGATGGGAAACCTCCCTCTGATGCCCCAGATGCTTTTTTGTGGGCTGTCACCCCTCCTGGCCCCAGCAACACAGTGCTGGGGCTGAGCCTGCAGAAGACACCAGCCTCTGCAGCCTGTCAGGCACATAGTGAGTCCAACTCCAGAGGAGGGTAGCTTCACTAGAGCATCTTTCTCTAGAGGGGCCTTTGCTAGACTACAGAGCTGGGAACATCAGCCGGAGTCTACCCCACACTCCCTGCAAGCACAAATGCCCACGGAGAGACTGCGTGAGCCTCAGCCAGGCATAGAGTGGCCACTAAACCTCCCAGCCTGTTACCTTAGGAGCTTGGCTCTGGCTGGTCCCTAGGCTATAGCATGGTTTCAGGTCTCCATTCAAACCTTCATCCTTTGCAGAGGGTTTCCAGTCCTGGATGTGGAGAGGCCTCACGTTCCTGCTTCCCTTCCTCTTCTTTGGGCAGGTAAGTGTGTACTGATCCTTGCAGGTCCCTGTAAGGAACACCAGAGCTCTGGGTGGGGTCTGAGCTGTGCCTGGCTGCCTGGACGTCAAGCAGGTCTCTGCTGGCTGCTGCAGCCTTGTGATAGAGTTGCCAGAGGAAGGGAAAATGCTCTGAAAAGGACAATCTTTGAATGAGTCTTCTCCTCTAGAGCACCCCCTCCACAAAAATTGCTTAGGGAGATGGGGGAGGACCTGGGTGCCCCAGTAGGATAGCTCTGCTGTTGCTGCAGTAGCTGAAGTGATATGTGAAACATAGCAAAGGGACTGACTGCAAGATCATTTCCAAAACCCCTCTGAGCTTTGGCTCTTGAGCTGCTGCTTAAGGTTTAACTCCTAATCAGATCATTTAGGCTAATGGACAAAAGCAGTAGGTGGGTCTGAGGCTTTCTGCAGGGTGTTAGGCTCCAGAAAGTAGCAAGAACTGGGAACATGTCCTCACCATGGTCCTTTGGGGTGAGTCCTCTGACCCCTGGATGGGGTTTCACTGTGTGCTGGGGCATGCTGGCCTCATGGGAGAGCTGAGTGGGGTTTGTACCTGGATAAAACAGCTGGATGAGCATTGGATTAGCTGAGGCTCTGCAGCTCTTCTGTCTCCTGCAGTTTTGGCAGCTCTACAATGCCATCACCCTGTTCCATCTGATGCAGCACCCAGACTGCAAGGAGTGGCAGGTAAGGGAGGCTCAAATGTAGCTGCCCCATAGCTTGCCAGCCTGGGGGCCCCCAGGGAGGGGAAGGTCTGTAGGTCCCTTCTGTTGACTTGCAGCAATGTGGCTCCTGCAGGTCCTCATGTGTGGCCTCCCGTTCTTCATGCTCTTCCTGGGAAACTTCTTCACCACCCTCCGCGTCGTCCACCAGAAGTTTCAGAACCAGAACAAAGACACGAAGCAGAAGTGAAGGGAGGCAATGTGGGGACCAAGCTGGTTTCGCCCCACTATCTGCATCTCCCACTCCTCTTCTTGCCTTGATGCCGTCCAGACTGGTGTGTCTTGCCCCATTCCTTTGAAGCAGGCCTGCCTGGGCATGGGATGGAGCTCAGGGCCTGCTAGCGAACAGACACTGTGTTCACTGTGGTGCTGGAGCTGTGTGCCCGAGCCACTAACCTGGAAGCAGGAACACCTGGCAGCTCCCGTCCTGTCTGCCTTCCTCCTCCAGGACAAACAGGGTGCCTGGGGCGGCTGCTCCCCTTCTCTTTACCCTGAAGCCATTTCTGGGAATGGTTCCCTGAAGTCAAGCCCAGCTCTGCTAGCACTCTGCTGCAGGCAGGGTCCAAGGTGCTTGGCTTGCACTAATGCCCTTGGTGCAAGGCTGTATCCAGGGCTGTTAGTTACCTCCTTCACTCACCTCCCAGGGTAAATGCTGTCCCTCTTCTTTCCCCAGCCCTGCAGCCAGGGCAGCCCCTGGGTGATGGCAGAGGTAGACAAGGCCTGTGCTTGTCTCATCAGCTATGAGCAATTGCTTCCCTGGCTGCTCCAGCAAAACCACCCTTGCTTTCTAGGGCAGCTGGAGGCCATGCATGCAGGCTTCCAGGCTGAGACTAGGAGCCTTGTACTACAGTTCCTCCCCCTTCCACGTCACAGGGCAGAGGGGGCAGAGGTGGAGGAGCTGTTCTTGGCAAGTGCTTGGCTGAGTCCTGGCTGCTCATTGGCCACATGACTGTCCCAAGAGGTGTGCTGCTCCATCTGCACCTTTTGGTGGGTGGGTGGGAAGAGCATGAGTCCAAACCAGGCTTCACTCTGGAACTGTGCAAACAGCACCCTGGTGTTGCATCTCTGGAGGATGCACATGGAAAAATAAAGGGAAGGTGCTTCCTTGCTTTGCTGAGGTCTCACAACACGCTGCACAGGCCTGATCTGCAGTTATGGCCTGCCTGGCATCATGCCTATGTCCCTGGATCCAAAATAATGAGTGGAGAGAGTCAACCAATGTCAGAGGTGAAGTGCTCCTCAACCTGGGAGGGTTGAATGAAGCCATGCCAGGAGCTGCCAAGCTTCCTCCTGTGCTCCAGCCCCTGGCCTGCAAAGCCCAGTGGCGTTGGCTGTGGCCACAGCTTTACATGCAGAAGAAGCTGTGTAGGGGCAGAGCAGGACTTCAGTCCCTCCAGAAACAGAGGAAGAAGCCTTAGACTTCAGGGAAACTCCTGAGAAACTGGGAACAAAACAGCACTTCAGAGCTCTCTGATCTGCCACAAGCTTGTGCCTATACTGCCTACCTGTATGCCCAGTACAGGGCTGCTATCCTCACCTCCCTGGCAGGGCTCAGCATCCCAGGGTTGTTGGACACAACCAGCTCCAGGTCAGGCTAACTCCACACCTGCAGCCTGGTTCCTCCCCCCTGGGCTAGGGCAGGTTGTGGAGGCTTCCCATGTGCAAGGAGGGCTGCTGGCAGAGACTGCTTTCCCCTTCCCCCCCTCCAGCCAAGCAGCGGAAGGACAGGAAGGCAGGAAGCGAACTACAGAAACAGTGTTTTTATTCCAAGGGCAAAGTATATTTAAATAATTTACATCATTGGATAGCCTGAAAGTTTTTCCATGATTAAATCACAAAGGTGTTAAAAATAAAAACAGTATTTAAAAAATGACCGTACACAGCATGATGGAGGGGCTGGGCACAGGGGAGCTGCCAGCTGCGGGACCTGCAGGGAACAAGCAAGGCTGCTGCAGCCTCTGAGCCCCCACACCAGCTCTCTTCTGGCAGGGACAGGAGCCATCTCCTCCCCTCTGCACACTGGAGACATGGAGGGCCACGGCRAGGGGGGAGGATGAAGGGGTGCCTGAAGGGTCCTGGCTGACCTTTGCTTAAGGCCAGACTGGGAACTCACTCTGCCTTTTCCTGGGAGCAGCAATTGCTGGGACCAGCATCTATTTAGCCATTKTATGGGGCAATTTTGTGCACAGTTAACATCCTTCCAGCATAGGATGGATCAGGTCTCTCCTCGAGCAGGACCAGAGCAGGGGACACTGCTCCTCCCAGCAGGGAGAGCCAGGAGCAGAGAGCTGGAGGGAGCTGGCTGGCAGCCCTACCTCCCTTGCCCCAGAGACGGCTGAACGCTCAGACTGAGAGGAAGGTGAGGACGGCTCACTGCCCTGCACCATGCCCTTGCCACTAAGCTGGTGCGCAAAGGGCTGCTGGGCTCCTGCACCCCCTCTGCCATATCCAGCCTGTACTGCACAGGGAGGCTTGTCTTGTCTCTGGCCCCAAAACCAGCCTCTCCTGCCCCCTCCCTGAGGTGCCAGGCGATGAAGCAAAGCCACATGTTCACAAAAGGAGTCCAGAGCACCTCCAGTGCTGTCTGTTCCTCCTGCCCCCTTCCGTGCCCACCATCAGCTGTGCCACTGACCCCAAAGAAAAGGCAGGGGCCAAGAGATGCTCCCTTGGGTGCCAAGGGCTACCACAGCTCCCAGACAGTAGCCTTAGCCAGCTCATGTCCCTCTCAACCCCTTCTGCCTCCCAGGGATACACRCACATGGGGGACAGATGCCAGATGCTCCATCCCCAGCATGCCCTGAGGGACTGCTATAGCTGTCAGCACCAGAGCAGAGGGGTTGAGGGAGACACTGGGGCAGCTGTGGGGTGGGGATGATGCGGTCACCCACAGGCAGGRTGGGCTGGCAGGCACCTTTCACTTCCTATGGACCCACACCCAAGGATCTGTTCTCTCCCTGGCCCTGCCAGCCCTGCTCTTAGCTCCAGACATCCAAAGAGTACCGGCCCTTGGTCATCAGTTTCTTTACATAGTCCACGGCCTGGGGCTGACTCATGTTTCCAAACTCAGCCACAATCTCGTAGAAGGTGTTCTGCACATCCCGGGCCATGTTGCGAGCATCACTAGAAACAGAGAGGACTGTGAGCAAAGACAGAGCAGTACCCAGCCTCTTGCCCCTGACCTGGCAAAGTCCTAACCCTGGCAGCAGCCCAGATCACTGCCCTGGGGCTACTGCTGGACAGAGCTGCCATCTCTCCCCTGAAGCTGCAAGTGGGCCCCAAAGGAAGTGAGGATCCAGCAAGGAGGCAGCCGTGGAGCTCACACCACACAGGGTGGCCCAAGCGGATCTCAAGGCTGAATGATCTGCCCTTATAAGTCCTGAGCTGGGCATGACAAGATCTGGGCTGACAGCACCGGAGGAGCCCATGGAGATCTGGGTGTCCAGGCCTATGTGCCAGGCCAGCCCATGCCTCTGCAGGTTCTGCTGCAGAGAAAGCGGCTTGGGATGCCTCAGGTGCTCCCATTCAAGCGGTCGCCTCCTCCTAGCTGTTTTCCACCCGCCTGAGTGTTTCTCAATCCACCCAAATTACTCAGAAGTGCTACTTTACATTGGAGCCTCTGCCCTCCCACTCCTGTCGTTCCACCACAGCACAGCTGGGCTGGGCTCGTCTCTGCCAGGGTGCAGAGGTGGTATTGGATGCCAGGGGCTGTTCAAGAACAGCCTTAAGACAGCCAGCAGAGGCAGAGATGAGCAGGGGGCTGCTTCAGCTCRCTCAGCCAGGACATGCCTGGGGGTGTTTACCACAGAGCAGCCAAGCTGTGGCAAGGGAGTGACAAAACTCTAGTAGTCTCTGAACATCCACATACGGATGGTTCATTTGGCCCAGCCCCATTCACCTGGCTGCTCTCCACACCCTGGCCCACAAACAGCGTAACGCTCTCTGGACTTGTAAAGCATAAGGTAAAGCAAGTGGGTAAACTGAGTCACACATTTTCTTTAGAGAACAGGAGTGATTTCCAAGTCCCTTCCCTGCTGCTGGACTTACCCACAGACATAGATATGAGCATTTGCCTCATTAACCAGCTTCCAGACGTTCTCCTTGTTCTTCCTCAGTAAGTGCTGAACATAAACCTGGCAGGAAACAAGGTGGGTGAGGTGAGAGGAGGCAGAGCTGTCAGCGCCACCGAGTACAGCACAGACTGGGGCAAGAGAGGGTAAGCCATACCACACTCACAGCTTGCCTTCCCCACATGGCCCCACAAGACAGAGGAGGAGCTGGGTGCTCCCAGGACTGCTGAAGGCCTTCCCTAACAGTGAGGCCCCAGGCTGGGAGTCTCCAGCTTTCCAGGCCTTTTAGTCCTCCCTGCCACGACTGGGAGCGATGCTTAGCAGCATAAGGAACAGAATGGGGGACCTGAGTGATACCTTCTCAGCCTGGTCTCTGGAGAACGCAACATTGAGCTGGGTGAGGAATCCATCCTGATGGAAGCGAGCAAGCTCCTCGCGGTACAGGTAGTCTTCGTGCTCATGGCGGCAGCCATAGTAAAGCACCGTCTCACCCACATCTTTGCCTGCAGTCACACAACACCTGTTAGCTGGCCTCCCACAGCTCCTGTCCTGCCCTCTCCACCTCCTCTTTTCCTGCTCAATCTGGGGAGGCAGAGCTAAGCCTCTGCTTGTGTTTACAAAGTGAAGTTTGGTGAGGTGATGACAGAGGTCAGAGAAAAGGTGTGTGCCTATCTGCCTACCCAAACAGGCCAGCGGGGGAAGACAAAGTACCCCCACACTGGGTAGAAGCATTCAACTGTTGCTCACCCAGCTCCATGCTGTCTGCTTCGCTAGACCTATTTCCCTTAACCCATTAGTGGTGTAACCAGCACAAACTGCACCTGCCCATGAACAGAGTCACCAACTAGCACGCAAGAACATCTGTCCTGCAGCAGCTCTGGTCCCCAGAGAAGTTTCCGGGCACTCACCTTGCTGCTTCAGCCAGGCCCGCTCCTGTATGAAGCCGATAAAGGGGGCTATGCCAGTCCCCGGCCCGATCATGATGACAGGCGTGCTGGGTTTGAAGGGCAGGCGAAACTGCGACTTCCTCACATACATGGGCACCAGGGACTTGCTCCTGTTCTCGTCAGGCACCTTGTTCTTGAGCCAGTTGGTGGCCACCCCTTTGTTCAGGCGTCCTGTCTTGGTCTCATACTCCACCGTCACGGCACAGATGTGGATGGCATTGGGGTGAACCTACCAGGAGGTGGTATTAGCATGAGGGACAGAGCAAAACCCAGCTGAGGTACTTGGCAGCCCCCACAGCTCAGTCCCTTGTGTTCAGTGATGGGGAGAAGAAGTTTAACCTAATGTTAACACTAGCACAGCTAATCTTCCCCTGGCAGATCAAACCTCCAAGCATGTCCAACATAGGGCTCCTGTCTTATCCCTGACCTATCTCAGCACCACTGAGCTTCCCTAAGTATGACCAGAGTTTCAGGCCACAAAGTAACAGACAAATCCTGACCAACCAGTAAAACATCACCTTGCTTCCAAGTCCTGAAAGCAAAACATATGGCAGAGAAGAGCTGGGCTGCGGAGAGATTGATGGTATCAGGGCACAGCCAGCTGTGATGTGTGACGCACCATTTCCTTCTGCAGACTCTACAGAAGTTGGGATAGCCCCATCTTTATACATGGGAGTAAGCAGGACTGCCTCTCTCGCAGAAAACGTTCCCAGGGGAAATTCCCCATGTCCTATCCTCAGCTGAGAGGGGACCCTGTGACA
Source organism: Rhea americana (assembly GCF_003343005.1). Lineage (NCBI taxonomy): Eukaryota > Metazoa > Chordata > Aves > Rheiformes > Rheidae > Rhea > Rhea americana. The sequence continues at coordinate 2,388,544 of NW_028185162.1, forward strand.
CTGTGGAGCTGAAGACAAAATGGTTTCTCATTAGCCCCAGTCTCCCCCTCAAGGCAGGGCCTTTCCATGGGCCTGGCAGAGGTGCTCCACTGGAGCCAGACCACAGTGCGCTCACCTTGGAGGAGGAGGCGATGGAGTAGTAGCGTGCCTGCAGGCGAGGCAGAAGCTCACACAAGTGGTCGATGGGAGGCTGCAGTGAGGGCATGTCCTGCAGGATGGCCAGGATATTCCTCCGGGCCTCCACCACCCAGCTGAGGTAGAGGGCCTGCGGGCAAGGAGGGCGCACATGTGATGACTTCCCTATAAGGCTGGCAAACACTCTTTTCAGCTCTCTGAGCGTGGAGCTTGACAATATTGGATTCCCCTTGGGAATCCCACAGCACCTGGACCCATCACCCAGTTCAACCCAGCAACTTTGCCAGGAAAACTGCAGCTCCCACCTTCCCCTCGGCAGCAGATGATGCCATTTTGCGGAGCTGCTCCTGCTCGCTGGTGTCCGTGGCATACTGGGCCAGCTCATATAAGACATTGGTGCGAGGCGGATTAGTGATGTCCAGGTAGTACGTAAGGGCTGTACGGTAGGACGTGGGACAAGGGAAGGGATGTTTCTTATTGGATTCCTCTGGAGACGAGGGGGGAAGACAGAGAGAGAAAATCAGCAAYTGCATACTGTTTTGTTAGAGATTTCATGCCAACAACTATATGCAGGAGAGTCTGTGAGAGAGAGCAGAACAGGCTTCGGAGAGGACAGAGTAGCCCTAGAGATGAATCAGCCTGTTGGCCAGAGCCCTGAACACTCAGTAATCCTACATGGAAGGAGCATCAGCATAGGGCAGCTCCCTCTCCAGGAGGGTCTCCCAATAGCTTTTTCCTTTCTGTTTTACACGTGTTGCCTGATGTCCTTCTCCAAGGTTGTCACCTTGCTGCACTGCGGTATTTTTTTTTGTCCCTGGCTTCCAGAGAAAGTCATGCTGCACAGAAATACTTTGGGAATGTGATCTAGAAGGCAGGGAATCTCCCTTCTGCCAGAGGCCAGTTATACTGGGAATATCGGGTTGAACAACAAGCCAGTGCCTAGTCAAGGCACTAAATAACAGGAAGGCCCCTACTGAGCTCGAGGTTGCTGTGGCAGAAGGGACTGCTTGTGGGCTGGTGCTCTGTAATTAGGAGTGTGTTGTTACATAATTTGTTGTTGAATACACACACCAAGCAAGTTTCACAACTGACCCATTTCAGCTGGCTCTCAGCAAGCAGGCTCTGTGCCAGTGCTGCTAAAGTGGTACTGAATTCAGAGTGGTGCTGGGAAGTCTTTGCCTGGAGACACCCTGTGGGACCTGAAGGTGACCTGGCCGCTTTCTCTGGTGAGAAGGACAGATGCCAGGGCTGAAGGAGAACTGCTGATGCTCACAGGTGATCCATCCTACTCACCATCCAAATTATTTAGGGACATGATTGTATCCAGATCTGCATGTAGGATCTCACCAATCTGATTCACCAGCGAGGAGTCATTGGCTGGGTACACAGCCACATGGTCCCCAGACTCATACCTGGCATAAGAACAGAGGAATGAAACACTAGCATCACTTCTCACCTACACCAAGCCCAAGCTGTTCAGCTAGAAGACAAGTGGGCTGCRCAATGGACAGTAGGACAATGGTTGAGATCTGAGCCGCTACACAACACCTGCAAGACCAGGTACCCTAAAAAGCAGGCAGCCATAGTGGTAAAGGATTGCTGTAGAATAATGGTTTCAATAACCAGGTCATTTACAGGGGAGCTCAGAGGTAAAGTCAGTTTTGCCAGACACTTCAGTGAGGCCAGACATCCAGCATGAACAGGCCAGCTCCCCAGCTAACAAGGGGCAAAACTGCCCCAAATCTCTTCAGTAATTACCTGTATCAACCTACCTGGGCTTATGGCTTTCTCACAAGCACACAAAAGAATTTACRCCAGCAAGAGGTTTTCTAACAACATCATTCTCTATTCCCCCACGCCTGTACAGCTAGGCCAYGCAAATCCAAACACAAGTCATTACCAATTCTCCCCTCTCTCATAGTACATCTGCCCCCCTTGTTCTTCAGACAGCTCCTAGACGATTCCTGCTGTTGAGACTGCTCAGCTATGACAGATAGGCCCAGGGCAGCCAGCTGRCATTGCCATGAGCAGCCCAAGAACTGAGAGAAAGCCCTGATAAGCAGTACAGAAGCCTAGAGCTGCAGTGACAGGGAACTATGATAATTAGGTCCCCTTCAGTGAGGCCAGTGCCACATCCTGCTCTTTTCTGGCACAGCCTGCTCCCACTGGAAAAAAGGGCCAGTCTTCTGTAGGAAACTACCTGATTTTGGAATTGGAGATATCCAACTCAAGATGCATGAGGTGTCGCTCTCCACCCTCGTTCAGCTTGCGGTTCACCGTAACTGGGGCCAGGAAAGGATTCTTGGCATCGAATGGCCTGGAAAGACAAGGACCCTCTGGGTTACTCTCTCGCAGGCTCATAGAGCACTGCTTTTATCCAGGCATATTCCCTTTGCCACCACACAATTTGGGCACAGTGTCTTCCCACTCATATTTCAAAGCCCACCGGAGCAGGATCTGAATCCTGAGCCTCCTGCAATCCACATTAGCAGAAAAACAGATCATTTTGCTTCTAAGCACAGTCCAGCATTCAACAGCTTCTGTCCCATTAAGAACAAGAGATGTAACAGTCAATTAGAGGGAGCATCACATCTCAGATAGGTATTTCAAGTTGCTGCTTATTTACATAATCAATATCCCCACTGCCATACTGCAAGCAATTATCACATTGGTCACCCCTGAGGGAGAAAGGCTGTGATTGACCTTAAGACACAAACTCTGCAACCTAAAAACTTACCAGCCAAACAAGGAGACAGAATAAGGCCACTGAGGCACTGAAAGGGAGAAACAGTCATTCCCCCTCCCACCAGTATTAATGTGAAGGGATTAAAATAAGTCTGCAAGACACATCCCTGCAAAACAATACATGTGAGGACAGCTGCCTTCTCAACACTAATAATTCATTAATTAGGGAACCCCTAAGAGGCCTTGAGGGGATCTGAACCCCTTCTCTTGGGCAGACATCTGCCAGATGGCTGCTTTACACAAACAATGCTGGCTGCACAATACATGTCATTAGAAGCACCAAGGACTCCATCAACTAAGGCTTGGCTCATATACAATCTGCCCAGGATGGTTTGGTACTTACGGCTTCTGGTTCTCATAGCTCTTGAGACGGCCCATCTCACCAGTGTAGACTTTGTTCATGTTCACATCTGTGTGCACCACCAGCTCATACTGGCGGATGCTGGAGGAAGTAGGGGGAGAGAAGAAAGGAAAAAGTCAAAATGGATTTCACAAGTAGGGATCCCCAACAGGGATCATCACTTGCTTTGCTGGATTTGCTACAGTTCAAGCAAATGCCACTACCCTCAGCCAAAATACCCCTCATCCCCCTCAAAGTATTAGGGAACAAGCTAAATTAGAGAGCCCAGAGCTCTCACAAAATCCAAACTGTGAGGAACCATCAGCTTTGCTAGAAGCACTGTACCCAACAGAATCATCCACACAGAAACTAAACCTAACACATCGCCCACTTGGAACATAAACCCAGAGCTAGATTCAAACTCATACTAGGACCGGCTCAGTCAAAACAGCCCAGCTCACTGATCTACTTCATGTGCTCCCTCTCAAGTCTGGAAGGGGAAGCAGCACACAGGAAAGCGGACAGCAGTGAAGGGCTGATGGACAGCTGCTAGTCAAAGGTGGCTGATCTGATCTCTGGCCTCAGGAGAATCTGYTCTCATACCTACCTGGACTCTTCTCCTGTAGCCTCCACCCCAAAGTGCTCGCACACTGCTGGCCAGAACTGCTCTCGCCAGGTGATGAAGTCTTCTTCCAGGCTATTCAGGACAAAAAGAGAGATTCAATAACCCTACCCAACCCAAGAAGAAAAGGGGCATTCCCAGAAGAACAACATGAGATCCCTAGGGACTTCTTCCTTTACTGTGGTATTTGCCCTTGGACTCAGATAGTTTTGGTACTTCCATATGTTCATGGATCATCAAGAGAGCACCTTCAGAGCACTAAGTGGGCAGCAGGGAACTGCTGCCACAGCAGCCACCCCTCACTCCACCAGGTCTGCCAAGTAAAGCTTTGTTATTAATGCTTGGTCTTCACCCAGCTCAGCTCCCTCTTGTCCACTYCTGGCATTGTCTGCTACCACCTCTCTAAAAGGCAGGTTCAGCCTGGTAAAGCTTATTTTCTTGGGCTCAGAGCCTCCCACACAACCTCATCCCTCTAATCAGATCTTGCAGCCCTTAGAGGCAAAGCCACAGACTGATGTAATTTCCAAGGTTAAGCTGATGCCAATGGCATGTTCAAGGGGAACATAGAGATATCCAGAAAATTAGTGTCAGAATTGGAAAACTGCCACAAAACAAACCATTCATGAACAGATGGAATTTGTCTCCTCCACAGGGATAGTTAAGCTTACCCATGTGGAATGAGTTAGCAAGGAGCTACAGCAAGGCAAAGGCAGGCTGTGAAGCCTTGCTGAGCACACAACTACAGTTATTTAAAGCTAACTGGGATTTCACCAGATTCAGGATCCGCTATGATGCTCTAAATGCACAGGGATCTGATTTGTCTCTGCGGGAGCAAGAGCAAGCAGACACATGCTCAGAGACATGTCAGCACCCTGGGGAATTTAGATCTGCCTTAATTCAAGTAGCATAGCCAACTCCCTGCCAAGCTCAGACTACCCCTTCATGCTACTCACTTGCCATCATCATCTCCCAGCCCAAGTTCAAAGATGCGCTGGGCTCCTAGCTCCTCCAATCTCTTGTCCACATACTTCCCCATGGCATTGAAGTGCTCATAAGTCTTGTTCCCCAGCCCAAAGACCTGAAAAAGAATGTTGACCAGTGTTGAGAAGCAAGGACTGGATTTTTCCCATCCAGCCATCACCCTCTAGCCAGTAGTATCCAGCAAAGGTGCTGAAGAAAGAGCATGCAAGAGACGGAATTTAAATTCCTCAGCTCTGCATCAGTGATTTGGGGAGTTTCTTGGCAAGTATTTACTACTGACTTTGTACAGGAGTCCCAAGACAGTGTCTAGTCAGTAGGCACTTCTATCTCTCACAAGGCAAGACTCAGGCATATCAACAAGATGCATATACAAGAACTGCCTGCACTCTCTCCCCTAGGGACCAATAAGCTCCAGGACTGCCTGGAGATCAGTTGTTGACCCTTCTCTCCCACAAACCACTCTACAGATGTTTGGTGACTGCATTATACAGAGCAACTCAGCATCTCCAGCAGCGGATTTTCTCCTCATTTGCTATTGTGATGCTGCCTAAAGAATTTGCCAGGATTTAGGTGAGGCAGTTGTATCTCAGCCAATTATTCAACTCCGCACAGGAAAAGAACTACACACTCCAAGGGATTTAATTTATGGAAGATCTGTCTGAGGCCTGCTAAATTAGCTTGTGAACAGCAGCAGCCGCCTCTGACTCATTTACAGACCAATGCCTGCTCAGCTGTCTGTGACAAAACATCACCAGCAAATCTTTGTGACTTAGGGAGTGGAGAGAACACTCCAACAGCTGTATTTAAAGCCCCCAGATATATGCTTGCAAATGTCCATGCAKCTTGGACAGGATGACAATAGGGACTGCATCCAACACAGACATACAAAGCAAAAACACCATGTTGTGCCTCTACCCAACTTGCACTTAATCACAGCGGAAGACTTTGTCTTTCCTGCCCAAATGCAGCATAAACTGGAATCGAGCAACTTACTGAAAATCGGAGACCTGACAAGTCAGCATCAGTCTCCTGCAGCCAGTCGTAGAAGTCTTGGGCATTGTCTGTAGGATCACCCTCACCATAAGTGGCCATGCAGAACACTGCTAAGGACTTGTCAATCTCAGACAGGCGACTCAGGTCCGACTGGAATCAAAGCAAAAAATAAACCCTCAGGGATCCCAGAACATGGTTATTGAGTAAGTCTGTTCCTACAATGCAGCTACCACTGCTGTGTGGAACAGCACCACTTAACATCAAACAGCAGATTATAAAAGGCAGTGGGAAAGGCCAATTTCCCCTGCCATTTCAGGTGAGTCAAAGCTAACCACCCTCACCAGACTGCAAGTTAATACTTCTACCCTAAGAGAAAAGCGACAGGATTTTCCATACAGACCAGGATCAGTGTTCACTACAGAAAACAACATGACAGAGGTTGTCAGTGCCTTTATGTAAGGTGACTGCAGTAGTCTGGAACCAGTGCTAACTAGAGAAGGAATATGGAGCAAGCAGCATGCTGCCAATAGATGAGTTGTGATTCCTAAACACTCAAGACTACCTTCCTTCTTTCAGTTGTGTTACATGKTTCACCCCAAATCCATAACCTGTCAAGGACCAAGCCCATCTCTGCAGGTCTCAGCCTGATCCAATTTCCTTTCCTCCAGAGTGCCACTACCAGAAGGGCAACTGTCTCTTGGCCAGACTCTCTCTCTTCTTCTTCTTCTTCAAAAAAGGAACACTAAAAGGATATTACTTATCCCAAAACTGCATTCACAGTTAATTTACCAAGTCATACTCCTCTGGATCAGCTGCCATGCCCCGGAGGCCATAACGATGAGCATCTTTGGAGAGGCGATTGGCAAATTCCTCTGCTGTACCCGTCTGGGAACCATAGAAAACCACAATGTTTCGCCCCTGGCGTAAAGAAGAAATCCCTGTTAAATGGTGATTAGTCATTTAGTAGAATACCTGGAAGCAGCACATCTTGTCAAAGATAAAGGAAATGCCTGGGATCAGGAGGCCTGGACTGCAACTTAAAAGGCAACTAGGAGCTTATATTTGTATGGAACTTCACACTGGGTTTGCAGCAGAAAACTCAAGGCTGAGCTGTTACCAAAAACACATTGCAGAGTGTCTCCTGGAAATAGGGAATTTTGTGGATGAGAAGACAGACTTGCCAAGGCTTTGGGAAGTTTCTAGCTCAGGAGCCTCCACTCTGCAGTAAGCCAGCTATTTCAAAGCAAAATGGAAAATATACCCAGCCCTTGCTTCTTCCTCTGCTTTCTCGTGTGTCCAGTTCAGCACAGAGTCAAAAGCTGCAAATTCTGCGTACAACACAATTCCCATTCCAAAGCATTTGGGAACCAAACACAGATAAGAGCTTTCAGCCAGTATCTTTAAAGTCTCTGCCATTTCGCTCCTGACTTTGACCTCATATTACACATATATTMATATTATTTTTTTCACCATTTCCCCTCCTCCCCTCCACTGTCATTCACATTTTCGCTAAGAACAACTCCCAGGCATAGACTGACGAGAGCCGCCCCTACGCTCCCCATGCAGCCTTCCTTCACATGCTCTTTGCAGCAGGCTGACCTCTATCTCCACGCAGTTTCCTCCTGCTAACAACTATATGGTCACCAGAGGAAACAAGGAAGGACAAGAGATCCATCACCTTCCCACTCACCCCACATTTCAGAGTGAGAAGCTTACCGTCTTCTTCATCTTCTCAATGAAGCTGCTGTCTCTCACTGAAGATGTTCTGAAAGACAGAAGGAATCTCCTTTTAGATGACTATGTTCATTCTTAGAGGTCAGGAATATGCAAGTGGGRATAAAAAGTGGCTCCCCAAAAACATATCGTATCTCAGGAAAGCTACCCAAAGTGGTGAGAAACCCCATCAAAGGCTCTTATTTACTCTGTTCTAACAGGCTCTCAGAGGCCTAGAAAACAAAGCCACCCTGCAATAGTAAACCTCTGCTCTTGACAAGGAAGAGTTTGAAGATATAGTCSTACCAACAGACCTCACCACCATTAGCCTCTCAGCAAGAGGTCGCAGTGCACCTTCCCACTGTAATTCTGAAATAACCAGCTTGCTGAGGGCTGCAGGGAGGAGCTGAGCCCCCAGGACAGGCATGTTGCTGCAACAGTACGCTCTTCAGTGGCACGGGAGACCCCAGGGATGTCCACCACTCAGCTGCAGGGCTTCTTCTGAACACAGCTGTCATGTAGCAGGGCCTTTCGGAGTAGAAAGGAGAAAAGAGAAGCCTACTCCCAGTCTTACCTCCTTCAGTAAATCTTCCTGTAGGCAAAGCCCTGAAACTCAGCCCTAAACATCAGCTGCTCCAAGAGATTACACAGTTGTGCAGGTTATGAGACTCTCAGAGCTACAACACAAGACTTGATTTCCAGATAAACCTCAGTGGCCAAGGCATGGTGTGAGAGATGGGAACAGAGAACTCCCTGCTTTCCCTCTGCATGGTAACTTAAATCCTGCTGCAGGAGAAAGGCAGGACATCAGTCTTGAGCTCCTGAGACAAGCTATGCCTCCCTCGGGCTGCTCTTCCAAGCTTGAAGGAAGACAGGGCTTAATAAAAAAATAAAAATAATAATAATAATAAAAAAAAAAATCAGCTGCTCTGACCTCAAAACTGACCATCCCAGATTTTGCCAGACAAAAGTCCCAGACCAGAGCACACCACAGAACAAACACATGGAGACTCTGTGGTAGATCAGAGCTGCAGAGTCTCTGGCAGGAATACTGCTGCCCTCTGAGGTCTTGTAGGCCTTGTTCCCACACTGGGATTTCTGTCTCCAGTGTGCTTCTCTGGCACAAAGTGCATTTGCATTATGGTGTGGAGGTGGCTTTCTCTAGTTTAAAAGAGGGATAAACCACATCAGTGTCAAAACCATCTAGGCAGAGATTCACACTATTTCAGCTACTCCATTAGGCAGGAAGCCAATAGTATTAAGACATTAATTACCCTAACCACACTCATGGGTTTTTAGCATCATGCCACAAAAGTAATCTAGCCCTGGCAGTGACCAGGGACAGCACAGGACCCTCAACAAGCCCCACAGGCAGAGATGGCTCTAGCTACAGCCAGATTAGATGCTGAGGTCTTTTCAAGGCAGGGGGACGAGTGCCAGGAGCTCACTCGCTCTCTTCCCCACTGGAGCTTCAGTAGCAGAGAGGAGAGGAACATGGGACCCATTCCCATTTCTCTTTCACAGTGGAAGAATGCAAAGCTGGGTCTCCTGTGGGAAGAGAGAAGCCTCCAGGCAAAAAACAAATAGTTTTGGCTCTGGCCCATGCAAGAATGTGCAGAGATCGCTAACAGTTTCCTAAACCCTGCAGCCCCGAGGGAGGGATCTCTGAGGATGTGCCGAGATACTTGCAGAGCCCACAAACATAGAGTAGGAGGGCAAGAGGCAGTCAATAAAGCATCCCTTCAAGCACCCCTTTCAACCCAGACATAACAAGGAGCTCCATAACGAGGCCCAGCAGCTCTGAGCACACATCTAGGATCCTCAGAGCACACATGAAAGAGCTACCAAAAAAGGCTACCCAAGGAGGCTGTGCTCTCGGGAAAGAGCTACGTCGTGCCCCTCTTTGCCCTCATAAGCAGTTAGCAGCCTCCCTGTGCTGTGAACTACCCCATATCAGGAACATCATGAGCAGCTTTTAGGGAACAGCCCTAAAATGGGCCCCTGTCCATTCTACCACCAGGACATGGGCCCTGGAGCACCAACCCCCAGTGTGCACCACAGCTGGCCCACAAGACCAAGCTCTCACTTTTGGCTCCCTGGTGAACCTGTTTGACTGCCCTCCGCAAATTAAATCTAATTAAAATAGCTGTTGGGTCAATTGCTGAAAACAATTATTTAAACGGAGGGAAAAAAATCAGTTTGTTGGATACTTTCAACAAGCTCCTTTTAAAARGGGAAATCATGTACATGGAGTTACTCTACATTTCCAAAGGAAGGAACTTAGCATTAAAATGTTGTGGTAAAGAACAGTCTACGGCTCACATAGAAAAAATAATGAGCATGACTTTTGGAAAAGAAAAAAAGAAAAAAAAAAAGACTACACAACTCCCTGAAACTACTTCATCAGGATGGCTTCTTGCAAGTTTAAGCAGTAAGTACAGAGATGCTGAAGGCAGGAATGACACTTGGTTCACTGCTCAACTAGGAAAATTTGGAACAGTAAGCACGCTTTCAACAAAGACAGCTCTCACAGCTTAGGTAGCTCAGGGTAACATTTGTAATAGAGAACGCAATGACGGAGCGAAGGGGATTAATGCCACTGCTGAACTTAGCCTTTAGCTTGCACAGACTGCCCACCCTTGGTGAGAGCCCACAGCGCAAAGGACTCCCAGGGCTCTCTTTTACTTTGATTTCAGGAGAAGGAATACTGGCAGCCCAGCAAAGGTATCAAAGTCTCCAGCTCAGTGAGCACCTTCCCTTCAGAAACGCTCCCCAGCCTACGGCTTTCCTCCCAAAAGCACATGTATATCCAGAAGAACGAACACAGTCTGGATGTTGCACAAAAGCTGCTCTGGCCCGAGCACCAGCACCAAGATCCCTTTCGGRGCGGCCTGCCTCAAGCAGAGCCTCTCSCCCTTCCTTCTGCTCCTGCCCCGCRGGGAGCCGYGCACCCCGCTCCGCAGAGCTCGGGCCGGTGGGAACAGCCCTCTGAGCGAGTGCGATACCGTTTGCCACTCAGGCAGATTAACTTACCTCGCCACGGCCGCCTCTTCTCGTGGCGCCGAGTACGCACACCCCATGGCCGAGGTAGGGGAGCACAAACAAAGAGTCCCGGGGCAGCCGTGCCCGTCTGCAAGGGGAGGTGTGCGCCGGGGGGAAGGATCTAACTTAGCTCTGGAGAAACACGCACACAGGCCTTTCCATTCGGCTCCTCTTGGGCATCAAAGCCAAACGTCAGCCCTTTGTTAAGGAGAAGGGAGCCTGCACAAAGGTCCTGGCACAGGTCATAGCAGGAGCGGTCCAGTCTGCTYGGATCCTCGTCGCAAGGCTTTGGAAGTTACTGAGCGGATCCGCGCAGTCCTGAGAAACTGCAACATCTGGCAGCAGTGGCAGAAAGGAACTGGGAGTCAAGAACGAAACCTCCCAGGATTCCCCGCAGCACGCTTCCCTCTCCCATCCGCGTGGAAAAGGGGAGACGGGACACAAAACCCTCCTCCAGCCTTGTTACCTTGGAAACTGTTTATATCACAGCTGCTTTTATATATATTCTTCTTTTTTTCTCTCTCTAATAAAGAAAGTCAATCCTGTAGCTGAATGAAATGATTCCAGACACTGYGTGAGCAACATTGTGGGTAACTATGGCAGTGCCATTACAGAGGCAGCTTAAAGGAGTTTGTTCTCTTCAGGATTCTATTAAATTAAATTAGAGATGGTCTCGCTCTCTCTAGCACACACGCAAGCAGCAAAGAGAGCTAATCAGGCTAAGAAGTTGGAGCGATTCCTGCGACAGGAAGCCCTATATGCACCAGGGAATGAATTTCTCTATAGCTGCAGAATAGAGATAAGCCAATTTCTGCCCCAAACAATGCTAAAAACAGAGGCAGGCTGGGGGGAGAAGGGAGGGGTTGACACCAAATGTACCAATCAGTGTCTCACCCGGGTCTCCCGAGAGGAGCAGTCTGTGCAACTCCAGAGCGGGGGACACGAGAAGAGAAAGAAATCTGTGATTGAGAAACACACAGAGGAGGCACAGTTGAAGAATAAAAATAATTAGTGCATTCCCCAGTAATGTCACCAAGAAAAAAGCACAATCGTCCCAGCCACRGCTGCGTGGAGATCAAGAGCCATTCTCTCTAATGACATCTGCAGAGCAGGCCGCCGGAGAATGCTCTGGTGGTTTCAATTAAGTCTGAAAATGGTCAAAACGCAAGTGATCTTCAGAGAGCAGTATTCCGGCTGGTCCCACATATAGATATATTATGCTGACAAAGGTACACGACACCTGGAACGCATGAGGCCTTTATATATGCTGAATTCTGCTCCCACTCTCAAGGCTTCAGGCAGGAAAACAGCTCCATTTCACCGCAAGGGCAAGTGATCACCAAGTGTCTGAGCTGTAGCTAAACCAACAAACACATCACTGGGGTAAAACATGACTGTTCCTATGGGAGCCATGCAGAATGAATCCAACCCAGATGCCATCCAGAATACGGTCTTCAACTGTGCATCATCATCTGTAATCAAYAGCAGCTGCAGCAGCAGCATTTTCTTTGGAGACACTGCTGAGCTGACTTAGCTGACTTGGCTGCCTGGCTACTCGAGGTACTGCTCAGCAGCAGCTCCCAGTGACTCCCAGTGCAGCACGGAGGTACTGATACTCGGTCTCRGTGTTCGGTTCAGAGACCTTGTTTGCATTCCTCCACTCGTAAGCAAACCCATTAAAGGAAGCAACCACCATAACGCATCCAAATTGTTTTTTCATAACTTTTATCCCCTGATCTTTCAAGGTTGAAGTCGAAATTCAGGGCTCAAGTGAAATAACAGAAGCCATCACCCAGAAGCCATCAAAGTAGTTCAGGACAGCTTGGTGAGTAAAGGCAGAGCTGCAGAGAAAAGTGACATCTCTTAAGATCAAGGCTCTCTACTTCAGCCAGAGACAATCCCTGCAGAAGGCTCTCTGCCTGCACAGGTCTGGAGTCCTACATTTTCTAAGCCAGCTTCCTTGCCCTGCAGACAGGCCTACCCCCCGTCTCTCCAGGAAATGTCTGGCTCTCAAGCCATCCAAGGGCAGTTGCTGATAGTGTGATCCTGCATCTTGCTCATTCACAGCACCTTCTTGTTTACCAGCAAGGAAACTCCACCCTAGACTCAAAAAGGGAAGAAAATCCAGATGCTGAACCGCCTTATTTTCCCCCCTTATTTCCCACCTAGTTCCAAGGTCTCAAAAAACAACACTGCAAAAGCAACAGGAGCTTGCTGTCTCCATCCTTGATGGCAAATATGCTGTCAACCACAGCCGTGGCTTACAGGTTCACACTGCCCTCACACAAGCTTACWATGACGACCTCAGCAGTGCTGCAGCAGGCAATGGAAGGGTCGGGTTTACTGCATGGGAAAAACACCCATCAAGGCCTCTTTTCCCTCTTCACTTGTAGTGCACAAAGAACAGCTGTCATGTCTTCAAAACACGGTATGTCACACAGAACCTGGAGCAACCTTGATTTTCCCACCCRGTTATCAGCGTCGCAAGGTGCTGTCCTTCCACAGCAGTTTGAAAGCAGCAGTTTGGCGGCAGTCAGCACTCCCTGACATCCATCTCCGATGTAGATGGAGGACATGTGGACCCCACACGGGGYAACCAGGGCTCCCAAAGTCCACAAGATAACTCAAAATCAAAARCATCAGCTGCATTCTTAGGTAGAAGCCCACATGCTGAGATCCTGCAGCAAGACAAGGCAGTAACGAGCACCTGGGATGGTTAGCAAAGCTCCTCTGCAGCATGACTTCTCTGTAAGGTCACAACAGTCTCCRGAAGAGCTGTATGTGATGGGTGAAGGCAGTCACAAGAACTGTGAGCATGGGAGCTCTCTGAGACGACCTGCTCCGGGTTGGCATCTAACTTAAGATTGACAGTCCTATTTTTCTAGCCAACTCCACCCCTCCTCACAGTACAGAATGAGAGGCAGGTATAAGATGGAGAGTATTTGATTGATTCAACAACTCAAATTCCCAAGATAAAGCAGAGAAGAATAGATAGACAGGCTACTCTCAGCTTCACACGAACCTGTCTGCACAAAGGAATTCTGCCACAGGATACCACAGTCAGACATTTCTTCCTTTTAAACAGCTCCCAGCCAGAAAATGTACTTTCTGTCCTCCTGTGATATCAGTGCACACAGCCTGCTTCATGACAGGCTGTTTGCACTGAGCTGTGTGCTACTCTTCCCTTTATCCAGGAATTTCACAACAGATCTGGAGTCTCAGTCTTGCCTTTGAGCAGAGGGCTCTGCCCAGTTGTCAGAGACACTTACGATCTGACCAACACGGAAAAGATGAGACCAGACCTGGTCCTTCTCAAATACGACCTAAACGACACTATACTAGAGGATGAGCCCTGATAATGGAAAGCAGTCTAACCCACTAAGGTAGATAAGGAAGTCTGAGAAGAGATAATAGACCCACAACCACTTGCTGTGTTTGATTTAATTTGCTTTTACACACAGGGTAACAGCAGCATTGATCCCATGCTGAAATTACCTGGCACGCGACCAGGTATCCTCATCTGACCGGTCTACGAACATTTCCTGCCACAGTTGCTTTCCACACCGGGCTGTAACCCTTGCACTCTTGAGTAAGCACTTTGAAGTGAAGGGCTGAGCAGAAGTACTTCTTGGCAGAGCAGTATCCACTAAGAAATGCCACCTGGAGAAAGCCACTTCATGCAGGATGCCTTGCAGGTGCAACAGTATGTAAAATCTTGAACACACTGTGAGGATCCAGCCATCATTTCTCCCATTTCACCTCTACATTGCAGAGCCAAATAACCAATCCCCTCAGGACAGCGGGGACCTCAAGTGAATTTGCACTCTGTGTTACAAATATAAAATATTCACCTTAGATGCAGTTACCTACTGTAAAGGCCTAATACTGCAAGCACAAACAGCTGGGTTAATTCTGAAGTACTTGTAGGTCAGGCATCACGTTGGTCCTCTATCTGATGGAAGTTTCATCTGCACAGAGAACAGATCCTAGCATAATGGCAGGAGAGACTGTGTGCAAAATCACCTCCTAAGGTCTCTGCTTAAAGGGGTTTCAAACCTTAGATTACTGCTCTTATCAATGCAAGGCATATTGCTAGAGGAGGAAACACAAGGAATGCTCCTGAAAAGCACAGCAGAAAACTGATGTGAAATTTGGTACATGACTGAGATAAGGAACTGAGCATACCTAAATCTCTGCCAGCACTGCTCATTCCTGGCCCTAATCGCTTTGCAGAAGACAGTGGAAACAAGGACCTCTCCTATCACCAAATCCAACCTCCTGCTGCTACAGAGACTCAGCATTAAAGTCAAGCACATTTCACAAGAGTTGCTAAGCAGTCTATGCTGAAGAACTGCCTTTCAGCTCCTATTTCTCCTCTTATAGCTAAGTGTAGATAAGATTTCCTAGATGGGAAATCTGCCTAAGAGCAAATCTACCTTCCTCTAGGTTTATTAAATATGACTTTTATTAGCAAATGTAGACAACAGCCAAAGCTGTCCCTAAGCATTTTGAAGTACAGCTAGGGGCTTTTAGAGACTCTTCTTGCCTTGTTTGGAGAAGGTAAATTAATAATTTGGGCCAAGGTGTGGGGTAAGGTAGAACTGCAGCCCAGCTCTTCTGCAGGCATTTCTGCATTGCAAAGTAAAAAAGCAGTTCAAAAGAAATATGAAGGGAGAGAAGTGCACTTTGGGACCAATTCCCTTCACCCACTAAGCAAGCATAGCACTAGTACCACCGAACTCCGTGGTATCAAGGCTCGATGGCACTAGAAGAGTCACGTCACAGGATGCAGTCATCTAACTATGGCTGTTAATGATTACCCTCGATTATCCTGCCACAAGACCCCACACAGTGAACCTCCTTGACACCTGGAACACTATCCAGCAAAGCCACATCCCAGGACTTGCACAGTTCCTTCCTGCGTGCCTGAGTACTTTCCTGGAGCCTCCAAGGACCTACCAGCAGTGAAGAGTCCTCAGAAAGGAGGAGATCTTCAAATCCACAACAGTATCTGCAAAAGTCATCCATCTCTTGTGAGGGATAAAAGTAATTTCTTGGATGGTAAGGCAAGAGAACTAGTAACAAGAGGCAAGTGCACAGACCCAGAGTGAAAGGTCAGTGCTAGAAGTACCACCTAAATACTTAGACATGGAAACCATCTCTCCTCCTCCTAGAAGCCTGTTATCCCAGCCCCAGGGAGGACCAAGCTGGTACAAGTGTTCTGGGAAGCCTGAATGGGACAGGGAGAGCAAGAGCAACTTTGTGCTCAGATAAGACTGAAAGTCACCCTTACTCTACATTGCTTCAGAGCTGCTACTTACACTGGTTGGATTTTGGGGAGATCAGGGACTTCTTCCTTTTTCTTGCGGAAGAAGAACCAGTAAGTAAAAAGCCCAGTGATGAGTGAGATGAGAAACATGTCAGTCATGCTGAAGAAAGAGTCTTGCTGGGCAACGCTCTCTGGAGTAGAAACAGTTGACTGCATRTCAGCATCACCCATGACGATCAGAGAACCTGGAAAAAAAGAAAAGTAAGTGAACACGAGCTGTCATAAAAAGTCACAGAATGAGAAAAAAGCACTAAGAGCCCTTCAGATCATCCTTCTACACTCTAAGTTTAGTCCTAGGAACACAAGTGAGCCCAACAGCTCCCAGCATTTTCAAGGAGGACTTTCCAACACATACTGGGAAATCCTTCCATGCCCCTGTTGTCCCAAAACCATCGCTCCAACACCCCGAGGCATCGTGCTGTCCCACCAAGCTTCTTTCTTCCCACTGTATCCATGCCAATCCATCAGAAGTGATTTCTGCTCTGCCTAGCTCACGCCATCTGAACAGCCCCACCTTCCAACCATGGAGCTCAGACTAGCTCCTACCCATGCCTCCAACAAAACTCAGTTGGACCCACGGGGAGCCTTAGGTCTCAACACATCATGAAGCCCTCAGGGCATTGAAGAGGGAAGAGACCATTCTTCCACTGACTCCCTCACACAGATCAGTGGCTTTCCTTCTCCTGTCTACGAGGTGATACCATGCCCCAGACTTACCGCTGTGGTCATAAGCTGCAGAGCAGGACTGTGCACCCCCCACACTGTGGCATGGTACCTCTGTGAGTAGCCCCACATTAGGCTGTCACAACAACAAACTAAATATATCCGATTTACTATTGCCCCCTCCTGCCCCCTGCCCCACCCTTCCCTAGTTTAAGTTCCATCCTTTTGAATACCTCTTGCTGGCATATGCGCATCGTTAACTTTTACTAAAATTGGCCCACTATTGCTTCCCATTCTCCATTTCTTCCACATCATAAAAGACATTAAGATAAACTCCTGAAAAACAGACTTCAAAATGGCAACCATCACTTGGAAAGTGCTTCCAGGTTTTTTCTCATTTTTACTCGAGCACTCCAGCCTGGAAGGACTAAGCAGTCTCACAGCCAAACAAGTTCCCTGCACAGACCCACCCAGTGATGCTATTTGTTGCAGACATACCTTCACAGCAGACCCGCAAGGCAAGACAACATTCTAGCTGCAGTTCACCGGGGGAAACCAAGGTGGAGTTTAAATGATTTGCCCATGGCCATACTCATACTCAGTCTGTGGTAAAGCAAAGACTCATACCCAGCCCTCTAAGTCGTAGGGTAGCCCCATGACCCCTGCCCTTCCCCTTGGGAGCCACCCATTGCTCCCTCCCTCTCCATTTGCCAAAGCTCTGAACTCTTCTGACCACAGTGCAGATTGGAAGATTATCTTTGCGATGTGCAAGGACATGCTCTGCCCAAGCAAACAGATAATTAACTCAAAACTTGATTCATAAGGGCAAAGTGACTCTTCCGTTGTACTCTGGCATCCTGCCAACGCAGGAGACCATGGACATTTGAACTCATACACAGAAAAGTGACTCAGAGCTGCAGAAGTGCTATTCTAGCGAAAGGACRCATCATGTGGCAGAGCAGCAAGAGGAGAGTTAACCTGTTCAGCACAATGGTGCCTGCAACTAAAAGGCTTCTGGACAGCTTTCCAACAGGGGGCTCAAAGAAAAGCAGCAAGCTTTACGGTATGCCTGCGGTGAGGAAAAACTGCCTGAAGTTYATGTTAATGCATTCAGGAATTTGGAAGAAAAGGGAAGGTGATGCTTACGAAGCAGATGGGAACGCTAATGAGGGAGACTTGAGTGATAATGAGGGAAACTCAGGTAAGGTCTTCAGGCCCACATGGGCTGGAGAGGAAGAGTCAGCTCTCCGAAGGAGAGGGCAAACAGAGAGGAAAAACATCAGTAAAGTCCCTGCCTTTGAGCCTGTGATTTTAAGTATCCAGACAAGGCAGGAATGTTAATTCCTGCAGCTGCCCTCCAGAAGCATCTCTCCAACCTCCTTCTGGCTCCGGGTTCAGAGAGAGCCAAAGAACAGACTCTTCTTTACCCGGCACTGCTTGCGAGAGCGGAGCTCCCCGCTGCCAGGCAAGCAGCCGAATACTGACAAGCCGATCCCAGGCGGCCTGAGATACCAGACATGCCAAAGGACTCCTACCGTGCAACATCACAACCCAGGGCAGCAGTTGCCGTGGGGCATCTTGCCCAGGTGGCATCCAAGATCACGTAATATTCAATAGTTCCCAGCTCATGGCTGTCTGTGCAGCTTAAGTCTAAGTCTTCACTACAGCTCATCATTTTCTCCCAAAAGAATTAATGCAGCAGCTATGGTTTTATTCCTCTCTCACCCAGAGAGGAGTATCTCTCCTTACCTTTCCACTGTAGCTCCTACCAAGGAAAAGACCTACTCCTGAAAACATTAAGTACTGTACCACTGGGCCACAAACATCAGGTATAAGGTAGCCTTTCTGTCGAACACAGGGAGAAATCCAGAGCCACCTGCAAATGACTGCAGGTGGGCTCTTGAGTATTTCTGCAGTCCAGACAGATCTCAGCCCCACATAAAGTTACATTCAGCACAGAAGTTGGCAAGCAACTGTGCTACTCAAGGCACGACACCATCACCACAGAGCTCCTCGTTTGCCACTTCAGTTCCCAGAGATGATACTCAGCTGAGGTTCGGAATAACAGCATTACCGATGTGACTAAAGGCAAGGTGCCTTGCTTCTAGTGCCTTGCTGCTACCGAACAGCAAGATACCCATCTTCCCATACAACAGTCAGGTCACCCTGCTCTCCCTGGCAGACAGGCTTTCTGTTGTTGGATCTCAGAGCCAAGCAAGAGCTGGGTGTTACTGCAACACAACTGTAGACTAAACTTTTCRGTAAAGCCTCCACAATGCCAACAACGCACAGCCCGCAGCAGAGTCCTCCTCCACCTTCGGTCTCAGTAAATCACTGAGGAGTCGGTCAGCAACTAAATCAAGAAGACACTCTTCTCCCTTCTTGATGCCACTTCATCTCATCTGTAGGCAGATCTCAGCCAGAGACTACCAGACACCCCATCTTCTCGCACACAGTTTTGGTTCTGGCAGTCTTGCTCATCATTTGAGCTACACTCATGGTAATGAACCCCGAGTGCTGCTGACCAAAGCTTCCCCTGGGGAACCTCAGGTACCGCATAATACACAGTATAGCCCTGATTTTTTCCTGCAAGAGGAGGYGGAGAAAGCAGGGCCCAAAGAGAGGCAGCAGGTTGTCTAGACAAACATCTCCAACACTGTAAGGGGCATTTCTTCAATTCCAGCCCAAGCCGCCTCCTTTGCCCAAAATACACTAGGATACCAGTTTCACTCAAACTGAGCAATGACAAACACACCAGTAAGCTTTTCCTCAAGGCTAGGTTCAAGTAATAGAACCAGTCTTTTTTTAAAAAAATCAGCTCTCCCTGATGGTATCTTTTCTGTGCTCAGAAGAAGCCCTGAATGAATAAGGCTGATGGTAACCAGCCTGAGCTAGTTTTGGACAGAAACTGCACTTAATTCACCCCCCTTCCCACCACCAAATTTGACACTTGCAGCAGCTGGAGCCTAAAAAAGCTTCCTTGCACAAAGCACAACAGCACTTCCTCGCAACAAGCCACACTTGAAGGAGAGCTTCAAGCTGGACATATCTCCACAAGCGGCCGCCAGCCGTGAGATGGAACATGCAGGCTGCTCACGCCCGGCCCCGCAGCAACTCACCTCCCAGCTCCAGATAGCTCAGATATGGATATTAGCCAACTTCCCTTGCACAGGGCAGGAGAACAAGTTCATGGGCTAATCATCAAGGCCAGGACAACATTTCCAGCAGCAATTCACTACCATGCCCAAAGCAGCAGAGCTTCTGGCCTCCCACAGCAGAGGAGACAGACAGCAAGTGCGAGGGGTTTTGCTTTTTCAGACCTCCCAGAGGTGGTTTGCTCTCTGAAGCAGTTGAGGAWCAGAGCGGTACCTTGGCAGGCCACATCCTCGGGAGGCTGAGTTTCAGGAATGCAGTGTGGACAGACACGGGGGAGGAAGCTGCTCTATCTCCTAGCCTTCACCGCACTGCAACCCTCCAGTGCTTCAAAGGAGAACTCCACAGCTGGAGCAACAGCTGGACCACCTGCCTGCACACCCAGCCCAGAGGGAAGAGCACCATTTCTAGAGGCTTATGCGTCCAGCACTCAGACCAAAGAGCACTGCTTTGGCAGGAGAGATAAAAGTCACCACTCTTCATTCAAAAATCTGCACAGCATAAAGGTCACACACCACCCTCTAACCCTGGAAGGAGACAGAGTCATCCTACAGTGATAGGACCAAAGTCACAAAACTGCTTCATTTCGGATTGCCACCATCTGGTCCTGGACATTACAATTCAGTTATCAGAGTCCTATAATCTAGTTACAGGATTTTGTTTTTTCTCTCCCTTCACCTTGTCCCCCCTCTTAGAAAGGATTTGCTTAGATGTAGCAAAAGAAATGCCAAGGATGTGGAATTAGATTTCACAGTTCATTTTTAAAAGGTTGTTATAATTCTCTAACTCATTTCAGCTAGCATAGTAAGATTATTCCTCAGTTTATCTCGGCCTTTCCTAGCTGGCTGTAACAATTACTTTCCAGACATCCACAGAAACTCATTTTCAATTGCATGCCTTTTTCCTACTGCCAGAGAAGGGTAACCTGATTCTTATCCAGAACTTAGCTATGAAATCCTGCAGTCTCTGGAAAGACCCTTATAGTATCAGAATTTGTTTAAAAAAAAGGAAAAATGAAAATTTATGAGGCAAAAGTGGAAAATCCCTAACACAAATAGTTACTTTATCCCCAGTGTTTGTTGTACTTTCAATCAAGACAAGATAAGCATTGCATTTTCCTTTTTTTTTTTTAAGCATGGTTCCAGTTCCCAATCCTTGTTTACACACACACAGTATTTTCTGAAAATGTAGGCGGCCAGTCTCAGGTCAGATGTGAGGCACCTACGTCGCACAGAAAAGTCACACCACTATGAAGATTGCAATCAGGCAATGCTGTATTTTAGCATCACCTCTGAGCCTTTAAATGCAGCTTCTGAGGCTGGGACTTTACTTGATATACAATAGCTCACAATTATTCTAATCATCAGGGAAGCTCTCTGCACATCTTTATGCTGCGAGACAAATGTATTTCTTTTTTATATTAAAAAAAAAAAGTATTTTTAGCTCTAATGCACAGCTCTGAATCAAACAACTTCAATATTTGTCAGTGCCAGGCACCCTCAATCCCTCAAGATTTCCACATGGACTGAAGGCACTATCACACTATAGGGTTAATAAAGAATTAAAATATAAATAAAAATAATATTACAACAAAACAAGATTGAATGTGAGGTAGCCCGAAAACAAGTGGTCAGCAACCTAAAGAGGTCTGTTCCTCTCTCACACAGAGCTCACAGCGGCAATAGTAGATAATGCAGCAGAAGACCCAAAAAGCCYCTTCAGCTCCAACCAGCAGGCACAGCACCGAGTTCATAGCTTGTGGCCYGGAGGTCTCCCTTTCTGTCAGATTTAAGGATGTTTCTGTAAGTCACAGATGGTCTGCAGTATCTTCCAGTGGCCAAGAAAGCTGAGCTCTGAAGCTAGCTGTGTGATTTGTGCAGAAATTTGGCTCTTCATGAACTTAAAGCAGCCTTTTATGTATATAGTGCTTGAGACTTATTCCAAGCATCTCCAGACAATTTGGCTTCCCCGATTACACACCAGGACTGGAGCCTGTGACTCTTGCTCCAGAAGACAGCAACCAAGCTCTGGCCCGACTCTCCCCTGACCCGTCCCGTTATAARCACGCCGCAGCCCGCTGATGTGAGCCCTGCTCACGTGAGAGAGAAGAGAGAAGGAAGACCGCTGACCAAGCACAGCCTCGTGCTGCCATSCCGCCCTGCTAACCGTCTCCACGTATTTCAGAGACGGCCTGGCTCTCGGTTCCTGCCCGGGCACAGGGATCGGTCACACTGGCCAGCTGATCAGAGCACGTGCTGCCACGGAGCCCACACATTCAGCTCAGCGAGGCAGAGACAGCTCCTCCGAACCCCCGCACACCCCGGCAGCGACACGCGCGAGCCCTGCTGCGCCTCGGCCTTCCCCGCGCAGCCGAATCGCTGCGCTCCCGATGTGCTGGCCTCTCAGCTTTGATTTATGCAATCACCTGAACTACTTAGAGTTTTCAGAACTGGAACTGAGTGGCAGCAGTGCCCTTACGACACTCAGAGATTAAATAAACGCAGGAGCTGCAAGCAGAAGCTCTGTTTTGCAATATGTACACATTAAAATCTGTGACAACCTAGTCAAATGGGGAAGTGAGTTACACAAGCACACGCAACGACACCAGTCGCCATTCACCTAATGCTCACCGCAAGCACTCCCGGAGGCAAGTATCATTGAGACAGAGCGCAGCCCAGCCCAGCCAGCCAAGCCTTCCTTAGCCTGCAGCAAGGTCCAAACGGTCTCAGCTAACTGCTAGCGGGGACACCAGGTGGCTGGTTTAAAGCCAACCATGCCTCCAGGAATGAGCTTGCTGCGCGCATCTCTCAGCGGCGCGGTCACGCCGCCAGCACGAGTCCTGGAGCACCAGCGCCTTCCCTGCGAGTCAGCCCGCTCGCGTCCAGCGAGGACACTTACCGAATGACTGCTTTCTTGTAAATAGGAGCCCACGCAAGTCACCACAACATCTACAAGCAAAATACCCTCAGAAAGCTGCCAGCTCTTTCAGACTGGCTTTCTCCATGTCAGGCTTCCAGTAAAAGCCCTGTGCAGTCGTGCCAGAGAGGGGAGGGAAGGGAACAAACACTGCTGAGAGAGATGACTCGGCAGAACGCTGCTCATGCTCTCCGCAGCCACGTGACAGCCCTCGTGTCACTGACTCAGCACATATATCGCACCCCCAAAAAAAGCCAGAAACACAGCTGTCACGATTACCAGCCCTGGAAGCTCTGCAAGGGCCACTCTTCTGATTGAGAAGGACCAACACGAACTCCCTAGATGTATGTAGCCATGCGTCACCAGATACTCCTTCCCCATCACAGACGCCTGTCCTTCGCTGGGAAACACCTCCTCTCTCTTGTGCTGACCGAATGGTCTATGGGACCATAGAAGCTTGCTTGATCTGCCATGCTGAAGAAGCTTCCAGGGAAGGAAAAAAAAAAAAAGTTTCAAATCAGAGATCCATTCCTTGCACTGGTATCATTGCACAGCCACAAAAGACAGCTTCAGGACAGAGAGGAAGAYACTGCATGGAAAAAAGCAGCCAAAGCTAATGCAAATACAAGTTGAAACTCCTTCCATTTGTACCTTGCTGACCTTCACGCTGAGCTTGAGAAACAAGAGCAGAATGGTAAGGCTGTAAATAGAAGTCAACCTAAAAACAGTTAAAACTCTTTGGAGGAAGAAAAATAACAGCAAGCATCAGCCACCGTCTTGCAAGAGATCCATATTCCCACGATAWCTGCAAATCTTTCACGGAAAAAGCTTTTCAAAAGCACATGGCAGCACTGAAAAGAAGTTGCAGAGGGTCCCTGCCACCCCGTATAGCAGCAAGAGCGGGAGAAACTTGCTTACAAACAGGAACACAATCTTGAGATACAGAAAGGGTTTCTTCTTTCGCCCACTGGAGTTATAAGATAGGGGAGTTTCTAAAGCACATCAGAAMGAGGAGCCCCCAGACATGAGCTAACCAAGAAGGAAAAGAGTCATCAGCAAAAGAAACAGAGCAGGCTTGTGATGGAGATGGTATTTGTGTTCAGACTGCTGTATCTTCCCTCGTCTCTTCTGAGCCCCTTTTCTCAGAGACTGGAGTGAAGATTTTTCTTCCTGCCAGCATGCAGTATTAGGCCAAGAGACCTTTAGGGGCAAGCTTTATCTTCTACCATACCTGTTCTGTGTGAATACAACCAATTAGAAAACAAAATTTCATTTACATCAGCCTGTACTAGTTACCGGCTCCAGTAAGTCTCAATGTGGTTCTTTTTTACCACTTTTTATTAAAAGGAGACCCAGCAAGAAAAGTGGTCCTCTCCAGAACAAAAGCAGATCACTAACGCTGCAGTTCAGATCCAGGTGATTCAACATCGCCCTTTGACAACCTTTGGATTAGCTATTTCTGTGTACCTCTGGTGTCCTGAGATYACATTTCCCCTCTGGGGACTTTGGTCAAACAAGCCACTCTGCTTGGGTTGGTCTACACAGGCACTCTGTGGCATTGGCTGCCCTACACTGTTTCAAGTGGGCTTATCTGTGGGCAAATCTCTCACCTTCGCCAGCTCCTGCACAGTGGTACTGAGGAGCAAAGGCACGGCAGGGTATCTTCCTCACCCTGTCAGCCTCAGTTTGAATACTTTAGTTGGTACTCACTGTGAAATGAGACTGCCATTCTACACTGCAGCCAAATGTCTGTTTTCATCATTGCAATGATGTAATTGGTGGTCCAGGCCCMACTTCCACCACTGCTTCAGACAACAGGGTTTGGTTTTCTCTATGCATGAAGGTTCACTGTTCCWAGCACTTCTGTACTGCTTTCTACTCAAGTATTTTAACAAGCCCAGCAAGTCTCACAATTTCCTATTAACCACTATCAGCCCAACAAAGAAGGGTGCCAAACAGCAAAGCCTCATTTTCTYACCCAACTGGGAAAGTGCTTCTCCTCCATGGGCCTCTTGGTATTTCCAGCAGCTCAGAAAMCCTAATCTAAACACAGGACTTGGCTGCAAGAACACCTTGAAAAGGGTTAAGAAACAGCCACACAACTCAAAGCTGTTTCTTTGATGAAACACAACAAATTACTCTCTCCATACAAGGTCTCTTATGATCAGGCCTTGACAAAACAAGCTCAGGCATCAGCGAAATTTCTATTTTAGGCACAAGAAAGAARTGGAACGTCCATCAGTCAGTCTAGCGCTAGGAACACTGCATATTTGAGCTTTCACTGTCACATTTGGATTTTTTTCTGGCCCACAGGCATCATTCAAGGACAGTAAAATGGTTATAAAAGCAAGGAAGGAACAAGAAGAATGGTTTTGTTGAGGCAGGAGGCAACTCTACTCTATGGTTGTGCCAAGGTAGGGCTATGCAGTGAGGTCATTACACTGAACAAAAGCATTTAAGACATTATCCAACACAAATTGATTCAAACTTGCCAAGCTGTCTTAAGAGAAAGCAAGCCAGAACTACTTAATTCCACAAGTGACCCTTCACCAGAAAAACGGCCCTTCTCTCAACCTCTAAACAAGGATATGAGGCAYCTCACCATCTTAAACACTTAAACACCTCCTCCGTGCAGATTAGTATGAGCTAGAACAGAAAAACAAGTGTTCAGGTTTACAGCATAAACAAACCCTGAAAACAGCAGGTAAATTGAACTCCTTTGCTAATTAATACTGTTCACCCACCTCCCTTCCCAGGGAGGGACAAATTCAAAGCGTCACGCTACAGGCACAGTTTGAAAGGGGAATGGGGACACAACACTGCTAACATTTTGAATTCCTGAAACCTTGACTTTGATTGCCCTTTTCCCAGCTACCACRGGCACTACTGAGTCGATCCAACTGCTTGGAGAGTTATGCCGCAAAATCTTTGCACCAGGCTACTCTATTAAAAGTATGCACAGTCACCCTATGAACACTCCCATCCGCAAAAAGCAAGGCAATCTGAACTTTATTTTACTTTTTCAAAAGCCTATGAAACAAGTCCAGCCCCCTCAATCACACACAAAACTACGYACCAAGCAGGCAGTACAGACGGAGCCTACAACATCAGCTCTGCACCTTGAAGCAGATGTCTCCATACTCGATGTAGGATACGAGGCCCCCACGACAACACACACAAGTTAGGTGGAGAACGAGCAGGGTCAGAGGCAAGTCCAGTGCTGTAGCTCCTGCAGCAGTGGAAGAGTCACCAGACAACCCCATGAAGGAGACAAAGCCACAGGGCAAGCAAGGAGGCAGCCTCAAACCACCCCCAGGGAAGTCTTCCCCAAATGGAAGGAATGATAACCCAAAGGGTGAAAGGGAAATCGTGAGGTGCAAAAACTGCAGTTCTCCAGCTCCACGTTCTCACTCTAATGTGGTCAACATAAGCAGAAGATACTTGACACCATTCTTCTTTCCCATTATAAGATTAAGTTGCTTCTCTTACCTCAAGTAGTCACACGTGTGCAGCTGTGTTGCACAACCAGGGCTTGCACAATCCTCACAGGCATTTTATCAGCCGGCTGCTCGGAGCAGGCTTGGAGTTAGCAGAACCAAGAGATGCTAGTAACAACCCGTGAAAGCAAGTCAATAGATGCATTTCACAAGCAACCACGCAGTAAGATCCAACGCGCTTGCCAATGTGGCAAAAACAGATCCACCAGTTCCCTAGGCTGGTTACTAAACCTTCACAGACGACTTGCACATGCACAGCCAGACCCAGATTCTCCAAGAAGAAAATTCACCCTACCTATAACTCCAAACCTCACAATCTTCCAGACCACAGAGCGAGAATGAAAAGGACAATTAGTCAATGATTCTACTTGATTTCACTGCAAGGGGCCACAGTTTTGAAAGACAACTGGAGGCACAAAAGTGGTTGAAAACTAATCAAGAAAACTAACCAAGAACATTACAATAATCTGCTACTAGAGTTCAAGTTCAGCTACCCTTTGGACTTGCAACCTTAGAGAAGCCGCCTGCATTATAAGCACTTTTCTTCTACTCATTGCAGATTCTGTGACTGATCAGCAGCACACGATTGACTGTAATGTTTACCTGGAGAGGAACAGCAGCAGATTATGAACAGCCTATAATTATTTTGCTCTGTTATATGAAATTTCAATCCCTATAACAACATTCTTCACAGAGGTGCACCTGTCATAGCAGGGCTCGTGACTCACTCTTCACAATAGCGTGTATAAAAGTAATCTTACTGCTCAGATCAAATGACCGCATTGTGAAAGCAACTTATGCAAGTTTTGTGAACTGTATTTTTAAATACAAGATACAAGAGAGCCTACACCAGGAAAGAGAACAAAGTTCAGCATCAGCAGAGGTAACTGTTGGATAGTTTTCTTTCATGAGAGAGGGGATGGAGAAAAAAATTGTAGGAGTGCAGACCTGAGCAGGGTGGCCTTTTGTCTAGCCCCTTCAAGACCGAGCAAACACATTATCTTTGCTGCCTCACAACAGCCGAAGGAGAGAGTAAGCATCAAATAGCTT
Source organism: Rhea americana (assembly GCF_003343005.1). NCBI lineage: Eukaryota > Metazoa > Chordata > Aves > Rheiformes > Rheidae > Rhea > Rhea americana. Next base: position 2,415,723 of record NW_028185162.1, read on the forward strand.
TGAGTTGGGATGTGGTTCAACGTGTCGCTTTTGCTGCGGGGGGTCCCGAGTAAGGCAACTTGCACCGCCAGGGCCCATCAGCTCTTCCTGCCAGACACCACCCGCCCTCCTCAAACCTCACTGTGTGTTTAGAGGCTCCAAGAAACAGGCTGCCACRCACCAGCAGCTCCCGAAGCAAGCGTAGAAGGGCCACCAAACTCGAGTTGAAGGGTGGCAGGGAAAACCTCCTCCTTACTGGCTCCACCACCACCCAAAGGGCAGGTCAGGTTTTTGTCCTCACCCCTATCTGCACCTGAGGAAACGCACAACAGGAAGGGTCGCACAAGACCATAAACGGCATTTTGGTGTTACATCCCTGTGGAGTTCCTTCGTCTTTGAAGGGGAGGGGGGAAAAATACTTGCAGAAACCATGAAGTTGCTCAACCCTGTCTATCCAGAAGGCACCACCCCAGAGACTATTGATTGAATGGGAGGCACCTGAGAAGTGACAACAGAGCCATTTTGCTCTGTCACAAATAGAGCAGGACTAATTAACACAGGGTTAAGTCAGCAGTGTGACACTAGCTCTCTTTCCCGCCCACTCTTCAGCTCCAAAGCTTTTACAGTGAAAGCTTAAAAGAAAGTGCTCAGCTGTTTTGGGCTTTTTGATGTAGTACTGGGCTTCCTCCCAGTCTTTCCCCCTCATTATGGAAAAAGGGGGCTGCAAATACAATTCGCGTGTACYGTTCAGTTCACGTGCAACACACAAAGTTCTCCAAACAGCTTCAAATCTAGACGCTCTTTAYGGGCTGCACTGTTTTGTGTTAAGAGCAATCAATCCAGCAAACAACGCACCTGAAGCAAAATCAAGAGGCCTGTTTGGACAACATTAGGTTCTTCAGAAGCCCAGTAAAACAGTGTTTTCCTCATCCACAGCATGTTTGCCCAAGAGCCTGCTTTGTCTGTGGCACAAGAGCTCATCAGAATTTGTCAAAGAACAGCAGAAATAGCACAACAAAACCCGTTCCCCCCGTTCTGGCAGGAGGACCGCGTATGTTTGGGCCCATCACTGAACCCAGCTCTGCCGACTAACAAAAATCACGCTGCGCCAGGCAGTTCCGCACAAAGCCTAAAGCGCTGCGGGAGGAGAGGGGCCTGGTCAGCACACGCCTTGTTTCGATCCCAGTTTAGAAACAGGATGTTTCTTTGAGCTTCTCAACCAGGTATGTGTTTGCGGCGTTTTGTTTTAAACCACAAATACAACCCAGGTCCAGYGCGTCTCGTTCAGACTGGGCAGCAAAACCAAGCGACCCCTGCTCCCCACACGCAGCCCACCAAGCGTTACTACTTCCTCTAACGCTCCAGCAGCTAATCCGCGGCAGGGCTGCGCCAGGTGCTGCCAGACCGCAGCGCGCCGCAGGCGGCCCTTACTCCCACAGGTTAAGACGAATTCCCAAGAATCAATTCCATTCCGATGACTAACTCCCAACGCTGTCTAGGCGTCTTCACTCCCTCCAGCTTTACGACTCCCAAATGGGGGATTTTCCCACCGTTTCCCGCTGATGGACGCAATCCCCCGAAGTACGGCTTTCCTCTCCAGAGCCGAGCCGGCGGCTCAGGCTCCCAACGCTCGGCAGCTCCGGAAGAAGGGAAGCGACCGGCCGCCCGCCCTGCCTGCGGCGGGCCGGACCGCACACCCGCCCGGCTCGCCGCCCCGACTTCAGCTTCGCACCGGCAACAACCGCCCGCAGCGAAGCGCCCTACGGGGAAGCTCCCTGGACGCGCGACAGCCCGGGGCGGGCGAGCTGCCTGCGAGGCCACGAGCCGGCCCGCGAGTCGCCGCGCTCGCCACCGCCGCAGCCCGGTACGAGGGGCCCAGGCGTCCGGGACCCCGCACTGCCACCCCCCCTTCCCGGTACGAGGGGGCCCAGGCGTCCGGGACCCCGCACCACCACCCCCCCTTCCCGGTACGAGGGGGCCCAGGCGTCCGGGACCCTGCACCACCACCCCCCTCTCCCGGTACGAGGGGGCCCAGGCGTCCGGGACCC
>NW_028185162.1:2418760-2430253 GCF_003343005.1 Rhea americana
GGGGGGGTCAAGGGCTGGCAGAGTCAAGGATCGGGGTCACAAGAGGGTGCTAGGGGGTCAGGGGCTGGGGGTCAGAGGTCAAGGCGGTGCTGGGGGGTCGCCAGGCAGGACACAGGGAGCCCCCCGGGCCCTGCGTGCCGGGTCTCCCCCCTCGGGAGTCACCTGGGGAGCTCCCCGCGCCCACCTCCGCGGCGGTGCGCCCCTCACCTCCACGGCCGCGGCGGTTTCACGGGGAGCGCGGGGAAGGACAAGCCTTTACGAGACAGCACGTTCCCGCGAGGGAATCCATCCCAGGCTGAACTGGYGTTTTACTGGTATTTTTTTTTTCTTATTTAAAGAATAACTTTTAATTCTCCAGCTCCCCTCCAAGGAAGTGACCTGGTATTGCAACTTGCTATCACTAACACCTGCAACCTTGCTCAGTAGGCAAAGGCTGCTGATTATTTTTACCTCCCTCTTTATGTATTTCATTCCTCCCTTCAGTTCTCAGGCATATTTGCACCAGTCCTGTCCCAGCCCCTTCCCTCCTTTCCTACTCTCCGTGAGCAGGAGTTTTGGATTTACCCTCAGTCCCAGGGAAGTGAGATTTGGTAGGAATCCACTGCTGGAGGAGCTGAGGGTCCCCTGACTCATTTATATGACATTTATATAGTGCTGGATTAAACAGCTGCCCTTGGGAAAGGCCGGGTATTAACTTTGCTAGATGCCATTTCTGTTGTTGTAATCGCCTGCCTGAAGGCCACCGAACACAGCAAARATGCATTTCACGTGACTGCCCGTGAATGACAGTGGCTCTCACAAGCCAATCCACCACCACGTTCCCCTTCAACCGCTCAACACCTCCCATAAAACAACTAAACAGAAAATGCGCCATTCCTGCATGGCTCTGCAGAGAGAGCAAATCTCTTAACACATCACCTGGTAAGAGCTGGAAAGGAAAAATAACCAGTTTCCAGCACACAAGTGTTTTTCAATACGCAGTACCGCTTTTCCCCAGTAYGTGTCCTCCGCCGCCAGCCAGACACRCACAGCGAGCACTGAGCAGATGTGYGCAGCTGCCGCAGCCTGGAGCCCCGCTGGACCCGGCCCACACGCCCCAGTTCCCCACCCACAAGCAAACCAGGAGACTAAGTCGTTTGTYTTCCAGATTGTATTTCAAGCTTATGGTTTGAAGGTACACAACAGYTGCGACTGCTACTCATCCTCATCACCCTGCTATATTCTCCACACACCTCTGGAAACAGCAGTAGTAAAAATCATAGATTTACAGAAAAAAATCTCACAAGGATGAAAATRAAGGCACTAATCAACATTTCAATGATTATCATTAGCATTTCCTTCCTCGTATTAAAAACATCCTTTAAAGTTCCAGGCAAGCCTCTCATCCTGTTCTTGCTCCGTACTAAACACACAACATGGCAATCGCTGTCAGCAGCTAATCAAAGTCAGAGCCATGGCGCCAAGTCCATCTGTGATCCCACACACACAGAGGTGAAGCAATCAGGGTGAGATAAAGCTGGCTACCGATTTTGGAAGTCCCACGAGCTGGTTTCCAGATTGCAGCATCTTCCTTCAGAAAGCCCCTGCCCAGCATCCTCTGTCTTTGCAAGCAGAGCTTCTTCCTAACACGAACCTGAGGTTCAAGTCCTCAGCCCTCACTTTGGGCTTCCCCCAAAGAAAGCCTCTGCAAAGCCATGTTACTGTAGCAGCCGTCCCAGAAGAGCTGCTGGAGAAGCAGCTGTACAGCTGGCTGTACACGTGGCTTCTTCAGGCACCAAAGAAGCACGTACATAATTTGGAGCATGCAACCACCAATGCTTACACTGTCTCCCAACCTTAACTCTTCCCCTAGCCCCAAAGAGAGCATGGAACAGTGCAAACGCTATTGCAGTCCTTGGGGGTAACAGGTTAGGCCCTGCAAGAACTCTTCCAAAACCACTAATGGCACTTTGTGGTTCACAAAGCATTTGGAGGGGGGCAAAACAAACATCTAAGCAGTAAAACAATGGCAATAGTTCAGATTCCACCTGCTTACAGAAAGAGAGATGGCAGATTCTTCCTGGGCATGGCACAGTGAGACAGCGACACAGCTGGAAGTAAAGCTCTGGCCCTGCAAGTCCCAGCAACTCAACCAAACTCTTCTATTACTACCACAGGCCCCACATGCTGCTTGCTGTTCTCAGCCCCTCTCTGGAAACTCCCATCTCCCACCTGCTTTTGTTTTCACCAGCACTAAAGAAAACAGATGGAGATTGTGCTAAAGTTGGTGGGTGAGATACGCAAAGTGCAGTAGTGTTCACTGCACCACCCCTACTGGAATAGCTACATTCCAGTTAATTCTTCTAACCTGCATTTAAGGTCCCTTCTGTCTCCTTAGATTATCTGAAATATGCTCCCTGAATGCCCTAAATCCCTTATTAAAGGGTCTTCTGTTACTTTGCATGTATCTGAGGTTCCTTGAGCGCTATTAGAGATAATGAAGGCAACATCTCTGTGCATGCACAGACTGTAGCTAAGAACAAAACATAAGAACAGACTGTCAGCACTTAAAAATAGGTTTTGGGGAGCAGAAAATTGTGTTCTTTATCTCCCTCCCCCAGCCTTGGCTTCATAAGCTCCCTTCAAGGCATACTCTTAGTGGAAGAAGTCACTAGTAGAAGAGAGATGTCCCACTCCACATATTAAGTTATAATTCAAGGCTACCATGATTTTAGCCTCTCTTGGGTCCTAGTTAAATCACATCTGCCAGTGAGATAAAAGGCTAAGAGTGTAAGTGTAGATAGGACATGTCCTAATCCCCATGGCCTGGTTCAGCCCCAAATTAGTTCAGTGTTTTGACTATTAGCTTCCACCTGTACTTCAAGCCAGGGAACAGATACACTGTAGTGGGTGAATGGAAAAAGACAGTTACTAAAGGCAGGAATAAGAAGAGACTCCAAGAGAGAGAGAAGTGCCAAGAGGTGATATAGTCCCCCAGCAATACTAAAGAGTATCAAAATTATAAAGGAACTATAAATAAAGTAGCCTGTGCTAGGGAGAGGTGTGAATGGCCTGCATCAGGCCTATCAGCCAATTTAGCCAGTCACCCCAGGCACAGCAAAGATGTCAGCAATGCATTGATGCATAAGCATCACACACAATGGTCCCGCCATGGTATGAGTCCTGCTGCTTTCTGAGGCATCAGTATACCTGGATTTTCAAGAGTTCAGCTGGCACTGGAGCTGCTGTGGCTGTTGGATACCCTGATGCCTGCTGAACCCCAGCCCGGTGCTCCATGCCCACAGGTATCTGTGAATCAGACACGCACAGATGCTGGTGGGAAGAGGACTCGGCTGGCTGGCAACACTGTCCAGGYGAGGCTCCAGCATGGGTTTGGACGTAGCAGTCTCCAAAGGCACCTCTGATTTGGTAGGGCGAAGAAGTGAGGCCATATCCTGGAACACAGCTGTCCTGAGATCCCTCACGTGTCACAACATGGCCATATCCCAGAGCAGAACTCGGCTGAAATCCCTGGCTCTGCACACTGGGGTGCTGCATCTGGAAAGCAGGAAGAGCTGGAGGCGAAGAGCAGTAGTAGCTTTGCCTGGGGTAGGAGCCTGGCACAGGGTTAACCCTGGGCAGGAAGAAAACAAAAGGTTACATTGTGTTCAGAACTGACATTGCCTAATTAATGCTGGAAGTGTCCTGGGGGTAGATCTCCTCCTGACTGTACTCAGAAAGGTCAAAGCAAACTATGAGACACAAGCAAAGCTCTTATTATGAACAACGCTGTGGTAAAAATAAGTTTACCAGTCTCCCAGGACAGATATTCCCATTCCCACTCCATACCAATTCCATGCTTACAGAATGGCTGCAGTTCCTGGCCCTACCTCTCTTCATGGAAGGAACATGCAAGCCAAACTGCAGTGTGCTTTAAGATTTCCATACCCATCCTTTCTGCCTTCCCCTGAACTACACATCCTTTAAGTCATTAACTGAGAAAAGCCACACCTACCAAGTGCTATTTATCAAGAATTCAAAGGTATTTGGTGCAAATAGAAGCCCAGGGTATGGAGCAAAAACGGAAAGAGAAGAGTGAGCCACAAATAGAATGAATCATTCAGAAGCAAGGCCTAGAAACAGCCTTTGCCAACAGAAGGAATGACTCACCCTGCTGAAATACATCAAGAGGCAATCTGCCTAAGAGCCAAAGCCTTTGGGACTTTAGGAGTACTGTTCCTCCCACGCACAACATCAAGATGAGTGCAGGAAGTCAAGACAATGATCATGAAGACCCCAACAGCCAAATTCCCAGCAAGAGTAAGGGACTGGCTTAGGCTGGAGTTCTGGGGATTTTTGTTTGTTTGTTTTAGCATTCATGGGCACAAAATATGATACGAAAGCCTTAATCTCCTAGAAATGCATCCTGTCTGGCAGCAACTTGGTGTCTGAAGATGTGTGAAATTTAAAATAACAAATGCATAAATAAAGAGCTCTTAGCTGGAAATAAACAAGAATCAAAATAATAAAATTAAGCCCCAGAAATAAGTGTAGGACTTAGGTCTAGAACACGGAGACATGTACATTCAGCCACTGAATTGGAAACATCCTAGAAACACCTTCCCACGCCCTGCTTGATAGTCAAATGTTTATGTAAATACATTCCAGCCAGAACAGTCTATTTATGTCCTCTCCCCTGAAGAAAGCAGGTTTAGACACACAGCTGAGACACTGTGAACAGAAGTTATTAGCAGCAGCATTACACTGATTAAAACACAGGCACAGCGTGTAGTAAGACAGTGTCGTCGTCCCCCGCCAAAGCAGTACTAGTACAGAAAGGAAGGAGTAAAAATGCTCCTGGACTTGCCTGGCCTCCTCTGCAAGCACTTCCTACACAGGTTTGATCGCCCTAATGGATCTGTAAGGCTGCAGATAAGGCTACCAGTAAGGCTTTGCTGTTTAGGTTTTCCCCTCAGGTGAGGGCAGATGCAAATATTTGGGAATGCTCCCTCCTTGGCAGATACCTTACTGTGAGCTGACTGCTTAATCACCACAGAGAAATTAACACGTAACAAAAATCCATCCTTCCTCTGTGAAACTGAAATAGCATCTTAGAATAGCGGGGGGAGGGAAGGGGGAAACATGACCTATGTTTTGGGGCTTTTTAAAAGACAAGTGAATTCTCATGGCTTGTGATATATTGGAACTTAAAGCCATTTCTGAATGCCAGCCACAGGCCCCAAGGTTTCCTCCCGCTAAAGCAAYCTTGCCTCATCACAGAAAACATGCATTGGAAGGTCTACAATAAATTTTGTAAGTGACATTTTTAATATGCTTTATTGCTTTGTTCCTGCACAGATTTGGATGTGAGTCACTTCACAGCATTCCTGGGAGGCAAGGTGGAGGAAAGAAAGATAAAGATCATACCCCATAGAGCAACACAACTAGGAACAAACCCCAGAAGCCCTAATGTCAAGGCAGAAATACGCAACTCAGCTATCGCATCAGCTGAGCTGCACATATACACATTGTCCCTGCAGCAAATGAGAGTCCTTCACCTCAGTTCAGCATTCAGCAAAAGAATTCACATTTAACTCAAATYGAGTTATCTTCCTTGCTCCATGAATTCAGCTTATGTGTGATACCTATCAGGCCACTGTAATGTTGCTACTGCAAYGCCACCAGGTGATATGTCCCATGCTTCCTGCCTCGTACTGCCCAGGATATAACTGTGACAATCACAACAGAGCTTTTAAAGGCTTCTTAATGTCACTACTTATGTCACAAAATTTCCCTAGGTCATAAGAGTTTCTACTAGAACTCCTGTACTTACTTGCTGCTTTCAGAGGCTCTTCTCTCCGCTAAGGACCCTGGAATATATTTCAGCCCTGGTATTCTCCTTAGCAGACTGAAAGGGAACATCCGATCCAGTTTAGAGACCACTGATTCTGGAATATCCAAGCAGAAACAGTATCCAAGACCATCTGAAGCCAGCACTATGTTAAGGAGAGCTGCAGACAAAATGCACTCATTGCTAACAGAGTCACACATGCAATCCCTTTGGGGCCACAAACCAGTTTCCTGAAGAATTCTTCCAGTACTGCCCAGTGCCATCTCACAGATCACAACCCTTCTCAGCTGCATTTTCGCTGCACATGCTAAAGCCACAATGACCATAGCGAAAGTGCAGTGTGAAAAAACAAAAGCAGAATTCAGTGTGGTGATAACCAGCAAAGCCAGGGAGAGTTTAGTGCAGGGTAAGAGCCATGAATTCACCTGGGGAACACCATAAAGCCAGTGCATCTTGTCAACAAGAAATGCACTATGTTCCCCCCTCCACACTCTTGTTCAGGTCTTCCCACTCAGAAAGGATACAGGCTTCCCCAGCCAACAGCCCACACAGGTTACTCAGGAAAGAAGAGTGAGGGATAAACCAGGCCATGCAGAGCATAAACCATGGCACCAGCACCACCGGGATCCTAACCCCCAAAACCAGGGCCCTCTTCATCCGTGAGCGGGTGGTGGACACACCGAGTGTAGCAAAAGCGACTGGCATGAACCCTTTGGCATCTTCCACCTCTCCCATCCTCGAGACAACAGTCTCGAGTAAGAGGTATGAGAGAGCTGTCAGGACAGCGAATGCAATGGTGAAGAAGCAGTGCTTCACAGTGCCCATGTTCTTCTCAAAGCTGCCAGCAAAATACCAGATGATAATGGCACCGCAGGTCAAAGATATCAGGTCTTCATAGATAAAGATGTAGGTAACTAATCTGTGAACTGATTAGACCAGCATATTAGAAATGCAGAGAGAGCAATGAATGTTTTAACCCATTACAATTACAAGCTTGAGTGGAAGGAGGGTAAGCCTACAGAATAAATCCGTTTTTTTTTTTTTTCAGTTTTATCCCAGCATAGAAAAGAGAGAACTTCAGGCCTTTAAAATCAGGTTTAAAGAACCAAATACAGTCAAAATAGGTGGTAACTTCAGTATTACAACATATGACTGACTCTTCTGCTTCCTGGGAATGTGCCTGGCAAAGGCCAAGAGTAACTATCGTAGATTTTAGTTTTATTACAAGACAAGGCAAGAGATGTCAAAAATGACAGTTACAGTAACTATGACCTTGCTCTCCTTGCAATAAGTACTGCAATCAAGAGATAACAGCTTCTTAATCTGCCATGAAAAACATGATGTTCYTCTCAGAAAACATCTGGAGGTTACCAGACCTCAGAAGAGCCCTCAGGTCAGTAGTTCTCCTGAGCACTCTGTSAGGACTGAACCCAGAAGTTCTCCATGTTCCTCCCCTCAACCTCAGTCCTACAGCAGAAAAAATACAGGACAGAGCATCACCCAATATAACCTAATGGGCTGCCCTGCAGACATGAGAAAAGGTGGCTAAATTCACCTATCAGTGCACAGTGCTGGGTTATTAAAAGAAATCACTGCATGATGGTGAACAAAAGACACGGCAATTAAGGATGAGATAAAACCACCATAAGAATATCATGGGGACTAAAAAAAGCAAATCCTAGTATCATACCCCCACACTGCTTGGAGCCAAGGGCCAAAAATAGGGACAGAGGTGGGAACAATAGGACTGGTGAAGGGCACAGGGCAGTGCTAGGAGGCAGGGATCAAGGTGGGAGCAAGGGGCTTGGTGTGCGGAGGAGGCCAAGGGGTGCAGGGGCCGGGCCGGGGTAGGCGGCTGATGGGGAGCAGCAGCCCAGCACAGGAAGACAAGGGGGAGCAGGGGCTTAGCACGGGCCAGGCCCGGGGAGCAGGAGGAAGACAAGGGGGTGCAGGGGCTCAGCACAAGCCAGGCCCGGGGAGCAGGAGGAAGAGGCCGGGACAGGCCCTCGGCGGCGGCAGCCCCCCAGGAAGGAGCAGGGCGGGGTAAGGCGGCAGCGGGGCGGCCGCCCGCTCACCTTCCCCCGCGCGCAGGGCGGCGGGGCGCAGCGAGGCGGCGGAGCGGGAGGCGGGCGGCCCCCACAGCAGCCCCGGTGCCGACGCGGCGAGCGAGAGCAGCAGCGTGAGGGCGGCGGCGGCCGGCGGGCGCACCCCCGCCGCCGCCATGCTGCCGCCCGCCGCGCCGGAAGGCCGGGCCGCGTTGCCACGGCAACGGGAGGCGCGGCACCGCCCCGCTTCCGGCGGGCACCGGAAGGCCTGGCCGCGTTGCCGCGGCAACGGGAAGCACTGCGGCGCCCCCGGTTACCAAGGCGACGGGCGATGGCCATATTCCCCCCTTAGCCGGTGTTAAACGGCCTCAGGGGTCGCCCAGCAGCTCGGGTCTGAAGACAGACCAGCGCGGCCACGCCACGAGCAGCAGCGCGGTTCCCAGGCTCGGCTCCATTAGGTTAGGCGGCGCTGAGGAAGGGTTCGAAGCGGGCGAGGCCTCTCTGGGCACAGGGCCCCAGCGTGGGAGGGTCCTAGAGCAGCTTTGCAGGGGGCGGCCTGGTAGCAAAGGGGTTGTGGAGCCCCTTTAGAGCACACGTGTTCCCCTCCCTGAGCGTGTTCCCGGCAGCCAGGGGCACCGCAGAGCTACCAGTGCACAAACACGCGTAAGCTTGTCTCTTTGTCTCAGCTAGGCAGGTTTCCATTTCTAAATAAGCCCTTCATCCTCTGAGGAGTCCAAAGGTACTGGGAGGCCCYGAGTCGAGTCAAAGATCTTCCCATCTCCTTTGTCCTGCTGCTGCCATTGTTTGAAATCTACCCTAATCCCCTAAACACATCCCACAGGGAGCAGCGGAGACCTTTGTGCAAAGCTCCCAGGTGGTTACAGACACACTAAGGCTAAGGACAAYGCTGAAGATGACACTGTTTGGGTGAGATGAAGACAGGCAGAAAGCTCAACCCCTTTTTAATTAGTCATTCTAGTCACTGCTTGTTTTGCAGAAACTTATTTTAGTCTGTGGCAGTGGGATTTGCCTCCTGCTGTTACACCCTGGGGGAAAAAAACAGTCCAACTTGTTTGCAGATCTGCTCAATCTATACAGCTGAAATTGGAGAATGCTCTTCAATCACTGTAGAGAGGGAAGAAAAAAAAGAAAAGGGAAGAAAAGCAAAAATCTCAAAATACTCACTATTTCCTCTGCTCCTCTTTCAGTGCTGATGAATGCATAGACTATCACTGAACARAAACCCTGCGACTGTATTTTAGGGTAACTTTCTAAGCATCTTCTCCAACCTTTGCAAGAAGCCAGCAGATCTGAAACAACAAATTTGACTTACAAGACGCTCAAATTAAATAATCAAAGTTGCTTTGTTTTTCTGACTAAATTTCATTTTTGAAACAATTTCTCAATTTTAATGTGTTCTGTGTGGTTCCAAAGATCATCATCCCTTATCTCAGAAAGGGTTCTTCTCCAAGTCAATATTTGGCTTTTTGAAGTATCACTCTGGCAAAGATGGGTTTTCTTTAGCTTTTCTTTTTATCTTATAAAATCCTATTACCAGCCTTCAAATATACCAAAAGGTTGGTSTGAAGTCTCATTCCTGCTCCAAATCCATGGCTGAAAGTTAGATTGAATTGTCTGTGAGGAACGTGCATCAGCAAAGCGGCCCAGATACCCTTGTGCCCTTTGCTCCATCTGCAGAGGTCTAGAAGCCCTGTATCTGTTGCTGTTTCATCAGTGAGGAACATTACTATCCCAAAGMTAAATCAAATTATAGCCATGATCTTTTAAATGCTGACATACTCAGCCCTGGAAGAGCAGGTTGAGGGGGGCGAGGCGACAGCAATAGTAACATTACATTACATGCAGAATAACAGCTAATCTAGAACAGAAGATAAAGACATAGATTTGGGATGTTTTCTTTAATTCATTCTTAATCAACATCTCATCTCCTTTCYGGGCTGCATGTAATGTGAAGCACAGTGATGATTTTCCCAGGCACTGTGAAGTCTGACAGGCTGACAGATTGTCTTTGGAAATCCCATCAGCAATTCTGAAATGACTCAAGCCCAAATACTGCACATGGTGATGCAGCTGACAACTAAAAGGTTTGAAAGACATTGACGGTAGCTATAAAATCAGAGCCTAATTTTGGTTTCCTCTGTCTCTTAGCATCAGAGAAGCCCCAGCATAAAACAGACACCCCGATTCAGCTCCCAGGATTTATGAGTGGAAGAGACCTGCTGCAGTTGTAATGGGTTTTGGACAGTCAGAAGAGTTGGAACAAGGCTGATACCACTTGCAGCAGAAGCCTCAGCAAAACTTTGTCTAAATAGGACAATTTTGCACAAGCAAACTGTGATTAGCAGCACACAGGATAGAGCAACAGAGAATCAGGTGCTGGGTTTATAAAGCAAAACATCTGTATTTTGGGGATTTCAGATCCAGTTCTGTCCCAAAGCACACATCACAGAAAAAACAAGGTGAAAAAACAGTCCTGCAGAACAGCTTGCCTCTGATATTTTCCCAGACAGAAGCTGTCTATAGCTGAGCTTCAGAGAAAGCACAGCAGCTTTCAGCTGCTAGTTGATGCAATTTCAARACCCAGGCAATCTTCCCCACTGTTTTCATGTGTCAGCTACTCCAAAGCGAGTCTCATTTTATAAGAAAACAACAGCCAGTGTCCCAGCTGCAGCCCCTAAGCACATATCCCCTGATGCTCCAGACCCRTCGTTCTCGAACACTCAGCCCAGATGGGTATTTCCAGACCGGGCACCAAAGCACGGGCTGTGACCGTCCCTCCTTCCTCGAGGCGTGATGGCTAGCAGAGGCTCCATGTTTGCTCTGTATTTTAGCAGACCTCGTGTCACTTCAAGTCAATAAAGTCTGTTTTAATTTGATCCAGTTACCAGCCTGTCCCTGTTCCCTTTCTGCACAGCAACATGGTTTCCAAGTATGCTCTGTGTATTTATTCAGTTGAACTCACTTAGTCTTCTAATTTACACATAGTGATTCTCAGCCTCCCTTCAGGCTTGGAAAACATATGTGCTAAGCCATGCGTCTCAGCGAGAGAGAGYGCTCTGTAAGCTGTTAAGGGGCCCCGAAAGCAAAGTGCTAGCAAACACACGTACCCCACGACGTGCCCAGAAGACGAGAGGGCCGTGCGCAGGCGAGGGGAGGTGGCGAGCAACGGTAAAGTGTCCCCCTCACAGCGCACAGCCTCTCCCCCACCCCGAAATGCAGCACTGCTCTACTCTGGCAGCTGGGTGACCTCAGGCTCCTTGTGCTTCCYGCAGTGTTACAACGCACGACGGGACTAAGCCCCTGGCTCGAGGTGCTGCTGCTTGGGGGGCAGCTCGGTCCTTCACATCCCGGGGTGTCGAGCAGCCAGCCCTGCCTCCTGCTCCGTGGCCTGGCTCGGTGCAAGGCTCCTTCCACCCGGAGCCGCGGCAAGGCCCGGAGGAGCCCGGCAGAGCCCGCACCCTTCACGTACAGCGCCGAGCACCCCGCCGCCGCGCCCCCCCCGCCACCCACCGCAGTGGCACAGCCCCATCCGCGCGGCGCCCCCTCCTGGCTGCGCGTCTTAGCACAGTCCCGCCGGCGCCGCCCCCCACCCCACCC